>NC_068311.1:32247885-32387885 GCF_025860055.1 Xyrauchen texanus
TGAACCTGGATCTTGCCACTTAGAGATGGGGCCTTACCATCAGCCCCACCAAAACTAAGCACCTGCCTGGGTATTATGTGCCATCGGACACTCCACCCCCACAGCTCCCAATTAGTGATGGGGCAGTTGTGGAGAGAGTGGAGTGTTTTCCATACCTGGGAAGTGTGCTTATGACCAGCTCCGGTTTGACAGCAGAGGTCTCACTCCGAATCAGTCGAGCAGCATTATCTTTTCATCGGCTGCGTAACGCTGTGTGGAAGCTACCCAGTTTGTCACTCCTCACGAAGCTTCTGTTATTCTCGGCCACGGTCATTCCCTCCCTTCTCTATGCTTGTGAGACGTGGACCCCCCTAATGGAACATCATCGCCGGTTAGAAACATTTGGGCTGGTCTGCCTAAGATCCATCCTGGGTTTAACCAGGCTGGATTGTGTGAGGAGCTCACAAATCTTTGAAAGATGTGTGCAAAGTCCCATCGGTGAGCTCCTCCGGCAGGCAATGTAGCGTTGGCTGGGTCATGTAGCCCGCATGCCTGGCCACCGCATGCTTAAACAGCTTTTGTTCGGCCGGATAGAGGGAGCTAAGCAGGCACGGCACGGGCTGGAGAAGAGATGGAGTGATGTGGTACAGGAGGATGTGGAGCTGTGTGGACTTGCCGATGACTGGTACCAACGGTGTCAAGATCGGCCTCTTTGGAGGAGGCTTGTGAAAAACATTACTGGCCAGTTGGAGGCAGTCGCCCTCCAACAACAACGGAGGGCAGAGGAGAGATGCTCACAACAATGAGCAGAGCACTGGGTGGCTAAAGCACAGCAAGTTGGCACAGTAGGGAGCACAGGTGGTGCATCAACCAGTCATCTCAGTCAGTCGACCCGTGTCACCTGTTGGATCTGTCCCGTGACCTCCTGTCAGCGTGCTTCGACACTTCACGTGGCCTAAATGTACACATAGCCTGGCACAAGCGTCATGGTGGTGTCACCACCACTTAGTGGTGAATGCCGGTTGTTGTTGTTGTTATGTGAGTGTCTGCGTGAATGTGTGTGATTGTGTGTGTGAATGTGTGTGATTGTGTGTGTGAGAATGTGTGTGAATGTGTGTGATTGTGTGTGAATGTGTGTGATTGTGTGTGATTGTGTGTGTGAATGTGTGTGTGTGTGTGTGTGCAGTGTTTTTGTGTGTGTTTTTATGGTATTCACAGAACTTCTCTATATGTAACTTGAAAAGATATCAGCAGAAAAATATCACTTGTGTGACAAACATGACAAAAGTTCCATGAAAGAACGACTGGACAGAGTAGAAAGACTTCACTGCATGCAAATGATTGTTGTTGAATTAATGACTGTTAAGTATGACTATAACTGATATCTACTGATATTGTTGAAATGGCAACCAAATAATCCTAAATTGAAATATGTCGAAACACACACAAACACACATTGAGGAGGGTTACTTGCTTCTTAAAATGTTATAATGTGGATTAAAAACTGTCAATAAAAAGCATGCACATTATATAACCTCTAAGTCCATGAATATCTAAAGACTTGTTTATGTAACATCTAATCGATTACATACAATATTAGTTTAATTGTTCTACAATCAATCCAAAGCATAAATAAACATACTGTTATGAACGCCGGTGAAGGCGCCCCTCCTACCGGCCACCGGAGATCGGTTTCACCCGAGTATTGACTAGTTAAACTCCATTTCCCATAAACCCACATACCTGGCATTATTATTGCTTCAGCTGACTGTCATTATCTCCCCTCTATTTAATCTGTGTCTTCATGTTCATTCATTGCGAAGTCTTGTTTTGCCCCGGCAGCATTTCTGAGCATTATTCCTATGATTCCTGATTCTCTATGTTCTGACCCAAGTCTGTTTACCCGTTTACGCCTGTCTGCCGCCTGTATTCACTGACCTCACGCCTGTCCCTCTACTATTGTTTGTTTACTGCCTGCCCTGACTCTCTGCCTGTTGACTACGATCCTGCCTGTCTGCATATACCTGTCTGCCTGCCTATTACCTTGCCTGTACCTTTCGTTGCTTCCTAATAAATCGCAAATGGATCCCAATCAACCTGAGTCATCATTACAGAAGACTTCGCCACTTACCGATCCAGCGATCTTCTCTCGGGTGACGGAGGAACTCTCCGCTCAAGCAAACCAGCTGGCAATGCATCAACATCAGCTCAGCCATCTCACCTCGCTGATGGAGGAAGCCATGAGGTCCATACAGGCTCTGCACCAACCTGCACCTGAGTCCTTGCCCGCAACTTCTCAACCCAGTCAAATGACCACCGCGCTGTCTCAATACGGTGCAGCCGCTAGCCCTCGTCTAGCCTTCCCCGAAAAGTTTGACGGCACTCCCTCTAAATGCAAAGGCTTTGTGATGCAGTGTACTATTTTCTTGAAGCAACAACCTGCTCACTACCCTCTGACGAGAGTAAAGTCCTCTTGGTGTGCTCTTTGCTCACGGGAAGAGCTCTGGAATGGGCTACAGCTGTTTGGACCAATCAGGGTTTACACCGCGTCACGTTCGATTCTTTCATTCAACGCTTATCCGAGGTGTTTGATCATCCTGAGTGCGGTAAAAGCGCCGGTGAACAATTGCTCTCACTTCGTCAAGGAAGTCGAACAGCGGCAGACTTTGCGCTGTCATTCCACACTCTTGCCACGCAAACTGTGTGGGTGGAAGACACACTTAAACTCCTCTTCCGCCAGGGCTTGAACATTGAGGTGCAATCCGAGTTGGCGTGCCACGACGAGGGCATTTCGCTGGACCAATTTATCATGCTGGCCATTCGTATCGATAATCTCATCCGTTCCAGACGCCCAGCTCTATGGTCCAAACCCACGCTTTCAGTAACCCAACCCAGTGAGGAGCCAGAGGCCATGCAAATCGGCCGCACACACCTCTCTCAGGAGGAGCGAGAACGCCGCATTGCCAACCACCTCTGCCTTTACTGCGGTCAAGCTGGACACCTAAGAGCCACCTGCCCTGCACGACCAGCACAAGTACAGCGACGTGAGTCTGCTAATTTCCTCTACATTTTCCATTACCAGCTTTGAAGTGCCTGTAAGGCTCATTCATCTAAGAACTGATTTTAATATCGATGCCATGATTGACTCAGGAGCAGCAGGCAATTTCATTGATGAAACTCTAGTAAAACGATATAAAATTCCTCTCATTCCCTGTAATCCCCCTTTGGCAGTGGCGGCGTTAGATGGACGTCCCTTGGGATCTGGACGAGTGCTTTACACCACCAGCAACATCACCTTACAGGTTGGGGTGTTGCACTCAGAGACTACCCAGTTTTTTGTCATTCACTCACCTCACAACCCAGTCATTCTCGGCCTTCCATGGCTACAAGAGCACAATCCGTTAATTTCCTGGCAGAATAATCAGATCATGCGGTGGGGCACCGATTGCTTGCACAAATGCTTAAAAACCATTATTCCTACCTCTGTGGGGGTTACTCGGATCCAGAAAGAGCCTGTTGAAACCCCCTCAATTCCCTCTGAATACTCCGACTTAAGTGAAGCTTTTAGTAAAGCCAGGGCATCTCAACTGCCGCCCCATCGCGACAACGACTGCGCCATCGAGCTTTTAACTGGCTCCACACCACCTCGAGGCAGGATTTTCCCACTATCAGAACCAGAATCACACACTATGAACTCATATATTAAGGAGGAGCTAGCTAAGGGTTTTATCGGCCCGTCCACCTCACCTGCAGCCGCCGGGTTCTTTTTCGTGGGCAAGAAAGATGGGACCCTCCGTCCCTGTATTGATTATCGTGGTTTGAACGACGTCACAGTCAAGTTCCGTTACCCACTACCCTTAGTTCCCTCTGCCCTTGAACAATTAAGAACAGCTAAAATCTACACCAAACTTGACCTGCGCTGCGCGTACAATCTAATCTGCATTCGGGAGGGGGACGAATGGAAGACTGCCTTCTCCACCACTAGTGGGCACTATGAGTACCTCGTGATGCCATTCGGATTATCTAACAGCCCCTCCGTATTCCAGTCTTTCATTAATGACGTCTTTAGAGACATGCTGAACCGGTGTCTGATAGTGTACATTGATGACATCTTAATCTACTCAAACTCTCTCGAAGAACACATCGTGCAGGTCAGAGCAGTTCTTAAACGACTCATCAAACACCAGTTGTATGCCAAGGCCGAGAAATGCGAGTTCCACCTGTCGTCAGTTGCCTTTCTTGGTTACATCATCAGCCCAGAGGGGGTGGCTATGGATGACAGTAAGGTGCACGCCGTCCTGAAGTGGCCACAACCGACCACTGTGAAGGAACTACAACGCTTTCTTGGGTTCGCCAATTTCTATCGCAGATTTATCAGAAACTTCAGCACCGTCGCCGCACCACTCACTGCCTTGGTTAAAGGGGGGCACACCCAACTTCAGTGGACCACCGACGCATTCCGAGCTTTCAGCCAGCTAAAAGAACGCTTCACCTCAGCCCCAATTCTCCATCATCCAGACCCTAACATCCCCTTCGTGGTAGAGGTTGATGCTTCCAATACCGGTATTGGCGCCATTCCCTCCCAACGTCAGGGCAGCCCTCCTAAGATGTTCCCGTGTGCCTTCTATTCACGCAAACTATCTCCTGCCGAACAAAACTATGATGTGGGTAACTGTGAACTTCTGGCCATGAAGTCAGCTCTGGAGGAGTGGCGTCACTGGCTTGAGGGGGCTAGACACCCATTCCTAGTTCTTACTGACCACCGCAACCTGGAATACCTACGCTCCGCCAAGAGGCTCAATCCCAGACAAGCCAGATGGGCCCTGTTTTTTACTCGGTTCGACTTCTCCATTTCTTATCTCCCGGCTCAAAAAATGTCAAGGCCGACTCGCTCTCCCGCCAGTATGACCTCTCGCCTCAGCATCCAGTCTCCGAACCCATCATCCCACCCACCCTGATTGTAGCCCCGGTCCTGTGGGACATTATGTCAGAAATTTCCCAGGCCAATACTAATAATCCCACCCCGCCAGGATGTCCACCAGACCGTGTGTATGTTCCGCTCAGCTTGAGGGAGAAGGTAATTCGTTGGGTGCACTCCTCCACGAACTCTGGACACCCGGTATCACCTCTACCACACGCCTGCTCAGGAATCGGTTTTGGTGGGAAACTCTGCAGGATCGACACGTCCATATTCGTGAACAATTGCCACACCTGTAATAAGGCTAAGACCCCTAAACAACTCCCAGCAGGCTTACTCCAACCTCTCCCTATTCCTCGACGACCCTGGTCCCACATCGCCGTGGATTTCGTGGACTGACCTACCAGTTTCACAAGGGCACACCACTATCCTAACCGTCGTAGACCGGTTCTCCAAGGCATGCCGCCTAATCTCCCTAGCCAAACTCCCATCTGCTTTCGAGACAGCAGAACAGCTCTTCCACTATGTCTTCCGCTATTATGGGCTCCCCGAAGATATTGTCTCAGACCGGGGTCCTCAGTTCACCTCTAAGGTGTGGACCGCCTTCTTCCGTCTTC
This sequence comes from Xyrauchen texanus, assembly GCF_025860055.1. Lineage (NCBI taxonomy): Eukaryota > Metazoa > Chordata > Actinopteri > Cypriniformes > Catostomidae > Xyrauchen > Xyrauchen texanus. Next base: position 32,253,400 of record NC_068311.1, read on the forward strand.
TTAACGTTAACATCAGCCTCACTTCAGGTTACCATCCCCAATCCAATGGTCAAACTGAACAACTCAACCAAGAGATCACCAAGTTCCTACGCATGTACTGCCAAAATAACCAAACCGACTGGAGTCGCTTTCTCCCTTGGGCCGAGTATGCCCAGAATTCCATCCTCAAACCTTCCACCAAGTTAACTCCATTTCAGTGTGTGTTAGGGTATCAACCCCCTTTGTTTCCCTGGTCCGGTGAACCATCCGAGGTCCCCTCTGTGAACAGCTGGATTCAACGCAGCGAGGCGGTTTGGGACCAGGCTCACGTCCACCTGCAACGAGCCCTGGACAGTTCTAGGGGACAAGCCAACAGACATCGTCGCCCTTGCCCTGACTATGGTCCCGGACAGTGGGTCTGGCTCTCCACTCGTGACCTTCGGCTCCGCTTACCTTGCAAGAAACTCAGTCCCAGGTATGTGGGTCCCTTCAAAATCATTAAAAAAATTAACCCTGTATCATTTCGGCTCCAACTACCAGCTAATTATCGTATTTCTCCCACTTTTCATGTCTCGTTGCTGAAACCGGCCGGTGGTCCGGGGTCTGAGGAGGTGGAGACGAACCCTGCCCCCCCCATTACTATGGACGGTGAGGAGGCTTTTCTGGTTCGAGGTTTGCTGGACTCCAGACGTCTCCGAGGTCAAATCCAGTACCTGGTGGACTGGGAGGGGTACGGTCCAGAGGAGAGATCCTGGGTCCGAGCCAACGATATTCTCGATCCCAACCTCATCTCAGATTTCCACAGGAACAACCCGGAAAAACCGGCCCCTCGGTCTCGAGGGAGACCCCGACGTCGGTTGCATCCTCGCTTCAGGAGCCGCTCACGGGGGGAGGGGCTCTGTTATGAACGCCGGTGAAGGCGCCCCTCCTACCGGCCACCGGAGATCGGTTTCACCTGAGTATTGACTAGTTAAACTCCATTTCCCATAAACCCACATACCTGGCATTATTATTGCTTCAGCTGACTGTCATTATCTCCCCTCTATTTAATCAGTGTCTTCATGTTCATTCATTGCGAAGTCTTGTTTTGCCCCGGCAGCATTTCTGAGCGTTATTCCTATGATTCCTGATTCTCTGTGTTCTGACCCAAGTCTGTTTACCCGTTTACGCCTGTCTGCTGCCTGTATTCACTGACCTCACGCCTGTCCCTCTACTATTGTTTGTTTACTGCCTGCCCTGACTCTCTGCCTGTTGACTACGATCCTGCCTGTCTGCATATACCTGTCTGCCTGCCTATTACCTTGCCTGTACCTTTCGTTGCTTCCTAATAAATCGCAAATGGATCCCAATCAACCTGAGTCATCATTACACATACACACTTTTACATTCATGTTTTTGACCTTTTTATGCGTGATGTTCTCAGATGTCATATCCTGGTCTGTTGAATCTCTTCAGGAAGTCAATGAAGTGCTGGGTCACGGGATCACCGTCCGCAGAGGTTGAGTGTCGAGTCACGGGGGTCGTCAGAGCTCCGCTTCATTTCTTATGAACTATCAGACAAATTTGGAATTTCTGGTAGTGTATAGGGAGACTAGGATTATATTTAAATAACTATAAGGTTTGAGTCAAAAGTCTGATTACACAACAGTGTGGTTCTTTCTAGCAGTGCTTTTGTATGTGCTGCTTGCTCGTATATATTTTTCAATTTCAATTTAAAAGTACTTTATTGGCATACAATATTGCCAAAGCATTAATACACAAAACAGATAATGACAAGACAAATAATAATGATAAGATAGAATTAAAATAAGGTGCCAGGTAATGAATCAAATAAAATAAAACTATAATAACAATATACACTATACAATATAAAATAAAATAAGCATTTAATAGGACATTATGAACATAAGAATAAAAGTACTGTGACTGAAGTACATTAAGGCAGTAATTGGTTTCTGAGGGTGTGCAGCTCAAAGATGAATTTAGCTCCAAATGATGCATGATGGTCCTCCCCCAGTAACACCAGCATCTGATCTGATCTCCCCCAGTAACACCAGCATCTGATCTGTTTCCCCCAGTAACACCAGCATCTGATCTGATCTCCCCCAATAACACCACCATCTGATCTGATCTCCCCCATTGACACCATCATCTGATCTGATCTCCCCCAGTAACACCAGCATCTGATCTGATCTCCCCCAGTAACAACAGCATCTGATCTGATCTCCTCCAGTAACACCAGCATCTGATCTGATCTCCCCCAGTAACACCAGCATCTGATCTGTTCTCCCCCAGTAACACCAGCATCTGATCTGATCTCCCCCAGTATCACCAGCATCTGTCTGATCTCCTCCAGTAACACCAGTATCTGATCTGATCTCCCCAGTAACACCAGCATCTGATCTGACCTCCCCAGTAACACCAGCATCTGATCTGACCTCCCCAGTAACACCAGCATCTGATCTGTTCTCCCCCAGTAACACCAGCATCTGATCTGATCTCCCCCAGTAACACCACCATCTGATCTGATCTCCCCCAGTGACACCATCATCTGATCTGATCTCCCCCAGTAACACCAGCATCTGATCTGATCTCCTCCACTAACAACAGCATCTGATCTGATCTCCTCCAGTAACACCAGCATCTGATCTGTTCTCCCCCAGTGACACCAGCATCTGATCTGTTCTCCCCCAGTAACACCAGCATCTGATCTGTTCTCCCCCAGTAACACCAGCATCTGATCTGATCTCCCCCAGTAACACCAGCATCTGATCTGATCTCCCCAGTAACACCAGCATCTGATCTGATCTCCCCAGTAACACCAGCATCTGATCTGATCTCCCCAGTAACACCTGCATCTGATCTGATCTCCCCAGTAACACCAGCATCTGATCTGATCTCCCCAGTAACACCAGCATCTGATCTCCCCAGTAACACCAGCATCTGATCTGATCTCCCCAGTAACACCAGCATCTGATCTGTTCTCCCCAGAAACACCAGCATCTGATCTGATCTCCCCCAGTAACACCAGCATCTGATCTGATCTCCCCCAGTAACACCAGCATCTGATCTGATCTCCCCCAGTAACAGCAGCATCTGATCTGATCTTCTCCAGTAACACCAGCATCTGATCTGATCTCCCCCAGTAACACCAGCATCTGATCTGTTCTCCCCCAGTAACACCAGCATCTGATCTGACCTCCCCCAGTAACACCAGCATCTGATCTGATCTCCCCCAGTAACACCAGCATCTGATCTCCCCCAGTAACACCAGCATCTGTTCTCCCCCAGTAACACCAGCATCTGATCTCCCCCAGTAACACCAGCATCTGATCTGATCTCCCCCAGTAACACCAGCATCTGATCTCCCCCAGTAACACCAGCATCTGATCTGACCTCTCCCAGTAACACCAGCATCTGATCGGATCTCCCCCAGTAACACCAGCATCTGATCGGTTTCTGCCAAACTGGAAAACTGTGGCATGAGGTTTGAGAGTTTGTGGAGGTATCTCTCTCTCAGCGCTGTAAATTTCTGAGAAAGTGTGTTTCTGTCTCGACCTCAACCATGTCACAGTGAGCACAGACTCGTTCATGTTTGTCTGTGTCAGCCTTTTTCTATGTTCAGACTGTGATCACCGAGTCTGTATTTGGGGAGGATCCGTCTATGTTTTGGATCTCTTACAGTGTGCAGATATTCTGCCAGATTATATGTTCTGTTTAGGGCCCGATAACATTCCAGTTTGCTTTGGTTTTTACTTTCATTTTCCCAATGGTCCAAATATGAATTTGTGCTTTCTTTTATGATTTGGTTTATTCTGATTTGGTTTTGTTCAGCAGTGCTGGTCTGAAACTGGTGTTTGTTAGTTGTTAGTGGGTTTGAGAGTTTTCTGGTTTTAGGCTTCAGCTCTTGGGTTTTAAGGGCTTCATGTTGCAGTGTGTTTGGGGAACTTGAATGTAGGTGTGTCCAAAATTTGAGGGATCGTTTTTCAATATGTATAATAAGGGGTATCTGCCTAGTGGTGGTGGTGTAGTGGTCTAATGCACATAACTGGTAAACTGGTAATCAGAAGGTTGCTGGTTTGATCCCCACAGCCACCAGCATTGTGTCCTTGAGCAAGACACTTAACTCCAGGTTGCTCCGGGGGGGACTGTCCCTGTAATAAGTGCACTGTAAGTCGCTTTGGATAAAAGCGTCTGCCAAATGCATAAATGTAAATGTAAAAAATGTAGTTCGGCCTGGCATGCATTAGTAGGTGATCTTCTCTGAACTCTTAGAATGTTTCTACAGAATTCTGCATGCAGGGATTCTATGGGGTGTTTGTCCCATCTCCAGTAATCTGCCATACAGACCCCAAACCTCACTTCTGTACAGGGCAATAGGCATTATAATACTATCAAAGATCTTACACCTGATTGTTACAGGAATATCAGCTTGGGTAAATTTGCCCTTAATAGCATAGAATGCTCTTCTAGCTTTCTCTTTAAGTGCATTCACTGCCAGACCAAAACCCCCTGAAGCACTGATGTTTAGACCGAGGTAGTCGTAGTGTCGGGTGTGTTGTACTGCAGTGTTCCCCAGAGTGAATGTGTATCTGCTGTCCTGTAATCTGGCTCTTTTCTGGAAAATCATAATTGTAGTTTTGTTCAGATTGACTGTCAGGGCCCAGTTCTGCCAGAAGTTCTCCAGCAGGTCCAGGTGCTGCTGTAGCCCTTGTGCAGTAGCTGACAGCAGCACCAGATCATCTGCATAGAGAATAAATGTAACTTCAGAATGAATTAGAGTAAGACCGGGTGTTGCAGATTGTTCCAGTAGCACTGCTAACTCATTAATGTAAATGTTGAACAGAGTTGGACTCAGACTGCAGCCCTGTCTCACTCCTCGCCCTTGAGTGAAAAATTCTGTTCTTTTATTGCCAATTTTAACTGCGCACCTGTTGTCTGAATACATAGATTTGATAGTGTCGTATATTTTACCCCCAATGCCGGATTGTAGAATTTTATAATATAGACCATCATGCCAAATGGAATCGAATGCTTTTTTAAAATCAACAACGCATGCATAAATTTTGCCTTTGCTTTTTTGATGAACGTGCTGGTTGACTATCGTCTGTAGCGTGTGAATGTGGTCGGTGGTGCGGTGGTTTGGTAGGAATCCAATCTGACTCTTACTCAAGACATTGTGCTTGGTAAGGAAGGCCTGTATCCGGGCGTTCAGGATACAGCAGAAAGTCTTCCCCAGATTGCTGCTCACACAAATGCCTCGGTAGTTATTGGGGTCGAATTTGTCTCCGCTCTTATATAATGGGTGTATTAAGCCCATACTCCAGGTGTCAGGGAAATAGCCGGACTGCAGAACCAGATTGAAGAGTTTTAACAAGGCCTCCTGCAGTACTGCTGGACTGTGCTTCAGCATTTCTGTTCTAATGTTGTCTAAACCACATGACTTTCTGGGTTTTACTTTCTTAAGTGCATCTGCCATTTCTGCTAATCTGATAGTCTAAAGGGTTTTGGTTATTTTTTATTGTAGATTCCAGTTGACTCAGTTTATTTTGCATGCTTTTCTGGTCAGGTGTGAGATTTTCTGGAGAAATTTCTTTGAATAAGTTTTTAAAATAGTCTTTCCATAATTCTCTGTTTTGTATGGCTATGTCCTGACTGTGTTGTTTATTCAGACTGTTCCATTTTTCCCAGAACTGATTATTATTAATTGAGTCTTCATTAAGAGTGTGGTTTATGTGTTGTTGCTTTTTGTGGTGTATTGTATTTGTATAATCCCTGAGTGCTTCACAATAGTTTTGTCTGGTTTCAGATTTGTGTGGCTCTCTATGTTTTTGGTTAGAGATCTGTCTGAGTAGTTTTCTTTTCATTTTACATTCTTTATCGAACCAAATTTCATCTCCAGTTTTAAGTTTAGTTTTCTTGTTTGTACAGAGTAAATTTGCTTTGATTGAGCACCTTTGATAAATGTCATTTATTTGTTGTACAGCGGATTTTACGTCGATCTTGTTAGCCATAAACGTGTTGTTTGAAATCTATTGATTAGGTTGGACATTTCTTTGGAGCTAATTGCACTAAGGAATTCGGACTCATATTATGGGGACCATTTGTATGTTGGGTTTAGTTGGAACAGGTTGCTGGGCTCTTGGTCTGTTCTATGGTGTTGGATTGACTTTAGGAACACATTAATTTGACAGTGGTCTGATAAGGAAGACTGTGGTCTGACAGTGAATGCACGTATGTAGGAGGGGTCCATGTCTGTAATGACATACATATGTCGACTACACTAGCCCCAAGAACTGAGCAGTATGTGAATCGGCCTAAAGAGTCCCCTCGGATCCTACCATTAAGCATATACAGACCCAGGCCTCGACAGAGACACAATAACTCCTTACCGTTTTTGTTGACTGTACTGTCCGGATTGTTCCGCGTTGTAGAGGTGGGGGTTAGATGTGTGTTGGCTTTCAGTATGTGGTTATTCCCGTGGGTATCTATAGTGTCCGGTTCTGAACCTGTCCTTGCATTTAGATCCCCACATAACATCACATTCCCCTGGGTCTGGAATTGGCTGGTTTCTGTCTGAAGCTGGTCAAAATGATTGTCCTTTTAGTACGGAGACTCTGATGGAGGTATGTAGGCTGCACAGATGTAAAGGTCCGTATCACAGTCTATGATGCCTTTTTAAGTTTAAGCCAAAACATGTTATGAGTCTTTTTTCATGATTGATAGGCTGTTTTTTAAAGTCTCTTTGTCACCCCACCAGAGTCTCTTCCGCGTTTCACGTTACAGTTACAGTTTTTAAGTGATGGCAATAATATTTCCCTGTATCCTAAAGGGCAGTGACTGTCCACGTCTGATCTGCACCATGTTTCTTGCAGAATAATGATGTTCTGATTATTAATGTTTTTCAGGTATATATATATATATATATATATATATATATATATATATATATATATATATATATATATATATATATATATATATAAATATTTTGTCATTGTTTGGTTCTCAAATCAGTGTTAAAGCGGGACAGTATTGACTTCAGTTTCCCCGACTGAACACTGAAAGCAGTATGTGAGAGTACTAAAGTCGCACCTCTCCTAACGGGTGTTTTGGGAGTAGAGGTGAATAGTCTCTTTATGATGGGCATGCTGGACGTTGTAGAAGACTTGACGGAGGTCTGTGATTGAGCTGCCGCTGCTGCTTTCCTTTCACTGTAACCTGACACAAACACACAACACACACACACAACACACACATAGCTATTCATCTGCTACAGGACAGACTAAAACGACAGCAGATGGTCAAAGTCAAGTATGTTTGGTGTGTGTCACCTCTCGGCCAGTGCTCGGTCGTCCTGTATCTGCTGAGTTCTGCCACACTGGTTCTTCTCTCGCCAGCACTTCGTTAACAGAAGTGTTAACTCTTGTGTCAATCAGGCACAGTTATTGGACAAATATCTCCATAATTAATCAGCCTGATTAATAATAATTATTGAAAAATAATCACTCCATACAGGATCATGTTAAGTTACAGGGGTCAGTCCTACAATTCTGTGCCTTCTCGGCTTTGAAACTGTTAAAACACACACACACACACACACACACACACACACACACACACACACACACACACACACACACACACACACACACACACATACACTCAAATAAACACACACACACACACACTCACTCACTCACACACACACACACGCGCGCACACACTCACTCACACACTCACGCAGACAAAAGGCACACACACAGACAGACACACACAAACACACACACACACACACACACACGCAGACAAAAGGCACACACACAGACAGACACAAAAAACACACACAGATGCTCAAACACACACACACAAAGCACAGACACACACACACAGACAGACACACAAAAACACACAGATGCCCAAACACACGCACGCACACACATACACACAGATATACACACACAAATGCACAGACACACAAAAACACACAGATGCCCAAACACACGCGCGCACACACATACACACAGACATACACACACAAATGCACAGACACACACACACAGACAGACACACAAAAACACAGAGATGCCCAAACACACGCGCGCACACACATACACACAGACATACACACACAAATGCACAGACACACAAAAACACACAGATGCCCAAACACACGCGCGCACACACATACAAACAGACACACACACAAACGCACAGACAGACACACAAAAACACAGATGCCCAAACACACGCACACACACACACACACACACACTCACACACATGTTGTGTTTCCATGTTTAATGGGGACTTTCCATAGACATAATGGTTTTTATACTGTACAAACTTTATATTCTATCCCCTAAACCTAACCCTACCCCTAAACCTAACCCTCACAGAAAACTTTCTGCATTTTTACATTTTCAAAAAACATCATTTAGTATGATTTATAAGCTGTTTTCCTCATGGGGACCGACAAAATGTCCCCACAAGGTCAAACATTTCGGGTTTTACTATCCTTATGGGGACATTTGGTCCCCACAAAGTGATAAATACACGCTCACACATACACACACACACACACACACTCAGTCACACACACACACACACACACACACACACACACACACTCACTCACTCACACACAAAAACACACTCACACATACACACAGACAAAGGCGCACACACACAGATGCCCAAACACACGCGCGCACACACAGACACACACACACTCACACACACATAGACACACACATAGACACACACACAGACACACACAAACACACACACATATACACAGACAACACACAGACACACACACACACACAGACACACACACACACACAGACACACATACACAGACACTCACAAACACACAGACACACACACACATACACAGACAAACACACACAGACACACACACAGACACTCACAAACACACACAGACACACACACATACACAGACAAACACACACAGACACACACACAGACACAAACACACTCACAAATGCACACAGGGACACACACTCACAAACATGCATAGTAGGGTTGCAATGGTATGAGATTTTCACAGTATGATAACGTCTCAGAAAATATCACGGTATTACACAATTACTATTATCAGTGAAAACAGAAGGGTTATTTTATTTATTTTTGAGCAAACACTTTATTATAATTGAAACTTGAAACCATTTATTTTATTGAAGTATGTGTAAAAACATTCTCCCTTTTGAAAATAAAATAAATAGAATAAATAAGAAAGCTAACAGAATTATAATAAACAGAATTATAAACATGATAAAAATAGCATGTAACTATAACATGTTAGTTTATATGTTAAATGAACTACTAACTGAAAAATAACATCAGCTGTGTGAGCTTTTAAAGTAATGTCCTGTGATTATTAACAGTTAATATATACTGCAGATGTGTGACAGTGAGGTCAGACTGTTCCTGTCTGTATCTTTATCTCAGTGTTACTCAACTGTTTATAGTAATATATTGATTATTAACAGTTAATATATACTGTAGATGTGTGTCAGTGAGGTCAGACTGTTCCTGTCTGTATCTTTATCTCAGTGTTACTCAACTGTTTATAGTAATATATTGATTATTAACAGTTAATATATACTGCAGATGTGTGACAGTGAGGTCAGACTGTTCCTGTCTGTATCTTTAACTCAGTGTTACTCAACTGTTTATAGTAATATATTGATTATTAACAGTTAATATATACTGTAGATGTGTGACAGTGAGGTCAGACTGTTCCTGTCTGTATCTTTATCTCAGTGTTACTCAACTGTTTATAGTAATATATTGATTATTAACAGTTAATATATACTGTAGATGTGTGTCAGTGAGGTCAGACTGTTCCTGTCTGTATCTTTATCTCAGTGTTACTCAACTGTTTATAGTAATATATTGATTATTAACAGTTAATAAATACTGTAGATGTGTGTCAGTGAGGTCAGACTGTTCCTGTCTGTATCTTTATCTCAGTGTTACTCAACTGTTTATAGTAATATATTGATTATTAACAGTTAATATATACTGCAGATGTGTGACAGTGAGGTCAGACTGTTCCTGTCTGTATCTTTATCTCAGTGTTACTCAACTGTTTATAGTAATATATTGATTATTAACAGTTAATATATACTGCAGATGTGTGTCAGTGAGGTCAGACTGTTCCTGTCTGTATCTTTATCTCAGTGTTACTCAACTGTTTATAGTAATATATTGATTATTAACAGTTAATATATACTGTAGATGTGTGTCAGTGAGGTCAGACTGTTCCTGTCTGTATCTTTATCTCAGTGTTACTCAACTGTTTATAGTAATATATTGATTATTAACAGTTAATATATACTGTAGATGTGTGTCAGTGAGGTCAGACTGTTCCTGTCTGTATCTTTATCTCAGTGTTACTCAACTGTTTATAGTAATATATTGATTATTAACAGTTAATATATACTGTAGATGTGTGACAGTGAGGTCAGACTGTTCCTGTCTGTATCTTTATCTCAGTGTTACTCAACTGTTTATAGTAATATATTGATTATTAACAGTTAATATATACTGTAGATGTGTGACAGTGAGGTCAGACTGTTTCTGTCTGTATCTTTATCTCAGTGTTACTCAACTGTTTATAGTAATATATTGATTATTAACAGTTAATATATACTGTAGATGTGTGACAGTGAGGTCAGACTGTTTCTGTCTGTATCTTTATCTCAGTGTTACTCAACTGTTTATAGTAATATATTGATTATTAACAGTTAATATATACTGTAGATGTGTGACAGTGAGGTCAGACTGTTCCTGTCTGTATCTTTAACTCAGTGTTACTCAACTGTTTATAGTAATATATTGATTATTAACAGTTAATATATACTGTAGATGTGTGACAGTGAGGTCAGACTGTTCCTGTCTGTATCTTTAACTCAGTGTTACTCAACTGTTTATAGTAATATATTGATTATTAACAGTTAATATATACTGTAGATGTGTGACAGTGAGGTCAGACTGTTCCTGTCTGTATCTTTAACTCAGTGTTACTCAACTGTTTATAGTAATATATTGATTATTAACAGTTAATATATACTGTAGATGTGTGTCAGTGAGGTCAGACTGTTTCTGTCTGTATCTTTAACTCAGTGTTACTCAACTGTTTATAGTAATATATTGATTATTAACAGTTAATATATACTGTAGATGTGTGACAGTGAGGTCAGACTGTTCCTGTCTGTATCTTTATCTCAGTGTTACTCAACTGTTTATAGTAATATATTGATTATTAACAGTTAATATATACTGTAGATGTGTGACAGTGAGGTCAGACTGTTTCTGTCTGTATCTTTATCTCAGTGTTACTCAACTGTTTATAGTAATATATTGATTATTAACAGTTAATATATACTGTAGATGTGTGACAGTGAGGTCAGACTGTTTCTGTCTGTATCTTTATCTCAGTGTTACTCAACTGTTTATAGTAATATATTGATTATTAACAGTTAATATATACTGTAGATGTGTGACAGTGAGGTCAGACTGTTTCTGTCTGTATCTTTATCTCAGTGTTACTCAACTGTTTATAGTAATATATTGATTATTAACAGTTAATATATACTGTAGATGTGTGACAGTGAGGTCAGACTGTTCCTGTCTGTATCTTTAACTCAGTGTTACTCAACTGTTTATAGTAATATATTGATTATTAACAGTTAATATATACTGTAGATGTGTGACAGTGAGGTCAGACTGTTCCTGTCTGTATCTTTAACTCAGTGTTACTCAACTGTTTATAGTAATATATTGATTATTAACAGTTAATATATACTGTAGATGTGTGTCAGTGAGGTCAGACTGTTTCTGTCTGTATCTTTAACTCAGTGTTACTCAACTGTTTATAGTAATATATTGATTATTAACAGTTAATATATACTGTAGATGTGTGACAGTGAGGTCAGACTGTTTCTGTCTGTATCTTTATCTCAGTGTTACTCAACTGTTTATAGTAATATATTGATTATTAACAGTTAATATATACTGTAGATGTGTGTCAGTGAGGTCAGACTGTTCCTGTCTGTATCTTTATCTCAGTGTTACTCAACTGTTTATAGTAATATATTGATTATTAACAGTTAATATATACTGTAGATGTGTGACAGTGAGGTCAGACTGTTTCTGTCTGTATCTTTATCTCAGTGTTACTCAACTGTTTATAGTAATATATTGATTATTAACAGTTAATATATACTGTAGATGTGTGACAGTGAGGTCAGACTGTTTCTGTCTGTATCTTTAACTCAGTGTTACTCAACTGTTTATAGTAATATATTGATTATTAACAGTTAATATATACTGTAGATGTGTGTCAGTGAGGTCAGACTGTTCCTGTCTGTATCTTTAACTCAGTGTTACTCAACTGTTTATAGTAATATATTGATTATTAACAGTTAATATATACTGTAGATGTGTGACAGTGAGGTCAGACTGTTTCTGTCTGTATCTTTATCTCAGTGTTACTCAACTGTTTATAGTAATATATTGATTATTAACAGTTAATATATACTGTAGATGTGTGACAGTGAGGTCAGACTGTTTCTGTCTGTATCTTTATCTCAGTGTTACTCAACTGTTTATAGTAATATATTGATTATTAACAGTTAATATATACTGTAGATGTGTGTCAGTGAGGTCAGACTGTTTCTGTCTGTATCTTTAACTCAGTGTTACTCAACTGTTTATAGTAATATATTGATTATTAACAGTTAATATATACTGTAGATGTGTGTCAGTGAGGTCAGACTGTTTCTGTCTGTATCTTTATCTCAGTGTTACTCAACTGTTTATAGTAATATATTGATTATTAACAGTTAATATATACTGTAGATGTGTGACAGTGAGGTCAGACTGTTCCTGTCTGTATCTTTAACTCAGTGTTACTCAACTGTTTATAGTAATATATTGATTATTAACAGTTAATATATACTGTAGATGTGTGTCAGTGAGGTCAGACTGTTTCTGTCTGTATCTTTATCTCAGTGTTACTCAACTGTTTATAGTAATATATTGATTATTAACAGTTAATATATACTGTAGATGTGTGTCAGTGAGGTCAGACTGTTTCTGTCTGTATCTTTATCTCAGTGTTACTCAACTGTTTATAGTAATATATTGATTATTAACAGTTAATATATACTGTAGATGTGTGTCAGTGAGGTCAGACTGTTTCTGTCTGTATCTTTATCTCAGTGTTACTCAACTGTTTATAGTAATATATTGATTATTAACAGTTAATATATACTGTAGATGTGTGTCAGTGAGGTCAGACTGTTCCTGTCTGTATCTTTATCTCAGTGTTACTCAACTGTTTATAGTAATATATTGATTATTAACAGTTAATATATACTGTAGATGTGTGACAGTGAGGTCAGACTGTTCCTGTCTGTATCTTTATCTCAGTGTTACTCAACTGTTTATAGTAATATATTGATTATTAACAGTTAATATATACTGTAGATGTGTGTCAGTGAGGTCAGACTGTTTCTGTCTGTATCTTTATCTCAGTGTTACTCAACTGTTTATAGTAATATATTGATTATTAACAGTTAATATATACTGTAGATGTGTGTCAGTGAGGTCAGACTGTTTCTGTCTGTATCTTTATCTCAGTGTTACTCAACTGTTTATAGTAATATATTGATTATTAACAGTTAATATATACTGTAGATGTGTGTCAGTGAGGTCAGACTGTTCCTGTCTGTATCTTTATCTCAGTGTTACTCAACTGTTTATAGTAATATATTGATTATTAACAGTTAATATATACTGCAGATGTGTGACAGTGAGGTCAGACTGTTCCTGTCTGTATCTTTATCTCAGTGTTACTCAACTGTTTATAGTAATATATTGATTATTAACAGTTAATATATACTGTAGATGTGTGTCAGTGAGGTCAGACTGTTTCTGTCTGTATCTTTATCTCAGTGTTACTCAACTGTTTATAGTAATATATTGATTATTAACAGTTAATATATACTGTAGATGTGTGTCAGTGAGGTCAGACTGTTCCTGTCTGTATCTTTATCTCAGTGTTACTCAACTGTTTATAGTAATATATTGATTATTAACAGTTAATATATACTGTAGATGTGTGACAGTGAGGTCAGACTGTTTCTGTCTGTATCTTTAACTCAGTGTTACTCAACTGTTTATAGTAATATATTGATTATTAACAGTTAATATATACTGTAGATGTGTGTCAGTGAGGTCAGACTGTTCCTGTCTGTATCTTTATCTCAGTGTTACTCAACTGTTTATAGTAATATATTGATTATTAACAGTTAATATATACTGCAGATGTGTGTCAGTGAGGTCAGACTGTTCCTGTCTGTATCTTTATCTCAGTGTTACTCAACTGTTTATAGTAATATATTGATTATTAACAGTTAATATATACTGTAGATGTGTGTCAGTGAGGTCAGACTGTTCCTGTCTGTATCTTTATCTCAGTGTTACTCAACTGTTTATAGTAATATATTGATTATTAACAGTTAATATATACTGCAGATGTGTGTCAGTGAGGTCAGACTGTTCCTGTCTGTATCTTTATCTCAGTGTTACTCAACTGTTTATAGTAATATATTGATTATTAACAGTTAATATATACTGTAGATGTGTGTCAGTGAGGTCAGACTGTTCCTGTCTGTATCTTTATCTCAGTGTTACTCAACTGTTTATAGTAATATATTGATTATTAACAGTTAATATATACTGCAGATGTGTGACAGTGAGGTCAGACTGTTCCTGTCTGTATCTTTATCTCAGTGTTACTCAACTGTTTATAGTAATATATTGATTATTAACAGTTAATATATACTGCAGATGTGTGTCAGTGAGGTCAGACTGTTCCTGTCTGTATCTTTATCTCAGTGTTACTCAACTGTTTATAGTAATATATTGATTATTAACAGTTAATATATACTGCAGATGTGTGTCAGTGAGGTCAGACTGTTCCTGTCTGTATCTTTATCTCAGTGTTACTCAACTGTTTATAGTAATATATTGATTATTAACAGTTAATATATACTGCAGATGTGTGTCAGTGAGGTCAGACTGTTCCTGTCTGTATCTTTATCTCAGTGTTACTCAACTGTTTATAGTAATATATTGATTATTAACAGTTAATATATACTGCAGATGTGTGTCAGTGAGGTCAGACTGTTCCTGTCTGTATCTTTATCTCAGTGTTACTCAACTGTTTATAGTAATATATTGATTATTAACAGTTAATATATACTGCAGATGTGTGTCAGTGAGGTCAGACTGTTCCTGTCTGTATCTTTATCTCAGTGTTACTCAACTGTTTATAGTAATATATTGATTATTAACAGTTAATATATACTGCAGATGTGTGTCAGTGAGGTCAGACTGTTCCTGTCTGTATCTTTATCTCAGTGTTACTCAACTGTTTATAGTAATATATTGATTATTAACAGTTAATATATACTGCAGATGTGTGTCAGTGAGGTCAGACTGTTCCTGTCTGTATCTTTATCTCAGTGTTACTCAACTGTTTATAGTAATATATTGATTATTAACAGTTAATATATACTGTAGATGTGTGTCAGTGAGGTCAGACTGTTCCTGTCTGTATCTTTATCTCAGTGTTACTCAACTGTTTATAGTAATATATTGATTATTAACAGTTAATATATACTGTAGATGTGTGTCAGTGAGGTCAGACTGTTCCTGTCTGTATCTTTATCTCAGTGTTACTCAACTGTTTATAGTAATATATTGATTATTAACAGTTAATATATACTGTAGATGTGTGTCAGTGAGGTCAGACTGTTTCTGTCTGTATCTTTATCTCAGTGTTACTCAACTGTTTATAGTAATATATTGATTATTAACAGTTAATATATACTGTAGATGTGTGTCAGTGAGGTCAGACTGTTCCTGTCTGTATCTTTATCTCAGTGTTACTCAACTGTTTATAGTAATATATTGATTATTAACAGTTAATATATACTGTAGATGTGTGACAGTGAGGTCAGACTGTTCCTGTCTGTATCTTTAACTCAGTGTTACTCAACTGTTTATAGTAATATATTGATTATTAACAGTTAATATATACTGTAGATGTGTGTACAGTGAGGTCAGACTGTTCCTGTCTGTATCTTTATCTCAGTGTTACTCAACTGTTTATAGTAATATATTGATTATTAACAGTTAATATATACTGCAGATGTGTGTCAGTGAGGTCAGACTGTTCCTGTCTGTATCTTTATCTCAGTGTTACTCAACTGTTTATAGTAATATATTGATTATTAACAGTTAATATATACTGTAGATGTGTGTCAGTGAGGTCAGACTGTTTCTGTCTGTATCTTTATCTCAGTGTTACTCAACTGTTTATAGTAATATATTGATTATTAACAGTTAATATATACTGTAGATGTGTGTCAGTGAGGTCAGACTGTTCCTGTCTGTATCTTTATCTCAGTGTTACTCAACTGTTTATAGTAATATATTGATTATTAACAGTTAATATATACTGTAGATGTGTGTCAGTGAGGTCAGACTGTTCCTGTCTGTATCTTTATCTCAGTGTTACTCAACTGTTTATAGTAATATATTGATTATTAACAGTTAATATATACTGCAGATGTGTGTCAGTGAGGTCAGACTGTTCCTGTCTGTATCTTTATCTCAGTGTTACTCAACTGTTTATAGTAATATATTGATTATTAACAGTTAATATATACTGTAGATGTGTGTCAGTGAGGTCAGACTGTTTCTGTCTGTATCTTTATCTCAGTGTTACTCAACTGTTTATAGTAATATATTGATTATTAACAGTTAATATATACTGCAGATGTGTGTCAGTGAGGTCAGACTGTTCCTGTCTGTATCTTTATCTCAGTGTTACTCAACTGTTTATAGTAATATATTGATTATTAACAGTTAATATATACTGTAGATGTGTGTCAGTGAGGTCAGACTGTTCCTGTCTGTATCTTTATCTCAGTGTTACTCAACTGTTTATAGTAATATATTGATTATTAACAGTTAATATATACTGCAGATGTGTGTCAGTGAGGTCAGACTGTTCCTGTCTGTATCTTTATCTCAGTGTTACTCAACTGTTTATAGTAATATATTGATTATTAACAGTTAATATATACTGTAGATGTGTGTCAGTGAGGTCAGCCTGTTCCTGTCTGTATCTTTATCTCAGTGTTACTCAACTGTTTATAGTAATATATTGATTATTAACAGTTAATAAATACTGTAGATGTGTGACAGTGAGGTCAGACTGTTCCTGTCTGTATCTTTATCTCAGTGTTACTCAACTGTTTATAGTAATATATTGATTATTAACAGTTAATATATACTGTAGATGTGTGACAGTGAGGTCAGACTGTTCCTGTCTGTATCTTTAACTCAGTGTTACTCAACTGTTTATAGTAATATATTGATTATTAACAGTTAATATATACTGCAGATGTGTGTCAGTGAGGTCAGACTGTTTCTGTCTGTATCTTTATCTCAGTGTTACTCAACTGTTTATAGTAATATATTGATTATTAACAGTTAATATATACTGCAGATGTGTGTCAGTGAGGTCAGACTGTTCCTGTCTGTATCTTTATCTCAGTGTTACTCAACTGTTTATAGTAATATATTGATTATTAACAGTTAATATATACTGTAGATGTGTGTCAGTGAGGTCAGACTGTTTCTGTCTGTATCTTTATCTCAGTGTTACTCAACTGTTTATAGTAATATATTGATTATTAACAGTTAATATATACTGCAGATGTGTGTCAGTGAGGTCAGACTGTTCCTGTCTGTATCTTTATCTCAGTGTTACTCAACTGTTTATAGTAATATATTGATTATTAACAGTTAATATATACTGCAGATGTGTGTCAGTGAGGTCAGACTGTTCCTGTCTGTATCTTTATCTCAGTGTTACTCAACTGTTTATAGTAATATATTGATTATTAACAGTTAATATATACTGTAGATGTGTGTCAGTGAGGTCAGACTGTTCCTGTCTGTATCTTTATCTCAGTGTTACTCAACTGTTTATAGTAATATATTGATTATTAACAGTTAATATATACTGTAGATGTGTGACAGTGAGGTCAGACTGTTCCTGTCTGTATCTTTATCTCAGTGTTACTCAACTGTTTATAGTAATATATTGATTATTAACAGTTAATATATACTGTAGATGTGTGACAGTGAGGTCAGACTGTTCCTGTCTGTATCTTTAACTCAGTGTTACTCAACTGTTTATAGTAATATATTGATTATTAACAGTTAATATATACTGCAGATGTGTGTCAGTGAGGTCAGACTGTTCCTGTCTGTATCTTTATCTCAGTGTTACTCAACTGTTTATAGTAATATATTGATTATTAACAGTTAATATATACTGTAGATGTGTGTCAGTGAGGTCAGACTGTTTCTGTCTGTATCTTTATCTCAGTGTTACTCAACTGTTTATAGTAATATATTGATTATTAACAGTTAATATATACTGCAGATGTGTGTCAGTGAGGTCAGACTGTTCCTGTCTGTATCTTTATCTCAGTGTTACTCAACTGTTTATAGTAATATATTGATTATTAACAGTTAATATATACTGCAGATGTGTGTCAGTGAGGTCAGACTGTTCCTGTCTGTATCTTTATCTCAGTGTTACTCAACTGTTTATAGTAATATATTGATTATTAACAGTTAATATATACTGTAGATGTGTGTCAGTGAGGTCAGACTGTTCCTGTCTGTATCTTTATCTCAGTGTTACTCAACTGTTTATAGTAATATATTGATTATTAACAGTTAATATATACTGCAGATGTGTGTCAGTGAGGTCAGACTGTTCCTGTCTGTATCTTTATCTCAGTGTTACTCAACTGTTTATAGTAATATATTGATTATTAACAGTTAATATATACTGCAGATGTGTGTCAGTGAGGTCAGACTGTTCCTGTCTGTATCTTTATCTCAGTGTTACTCAACTGTTTATAGTAATATATTGATTATTAACAGTTAATATATACTGTAGATGTGTGACAGTGAGGTCAGACTGTTCCTGTCTGTATCTTTATCTCAGTGTTACTCAACTGTTTATAGTAATATATTGATTATTAACAGTTAATATATACTGTAGATGTGTGACAGTGAGGTCAGACTGTTCCTGTCTGTATCTTTATCTCAGTGTTACTCAACTGTTTATAGTAATATATTGATTATTAACAGTTAATATATACTGTAGATGTGTGTCAGTGAGGTCAGACTGTTTCTGTCTGTATCTTTATCTCAGTGTTACTCAACTGTTTATAGTAATATATTGATTATTAACAGTTAATATATACTGTAGATGTGTGTCAGTGAGGTCAGCCTGTTCCTGTCTGTATCTTTATCTCAGTGTTACTCAACTGTTTATAGTAATATATTGATTATTAACCAAACGTACTCAAATTGTAAAAGTAAATAATACACTCTCTGATCCAATACCTATTAGTATTGGTGCGCCTCAAGGTTGCGTATGCTCTCCTTTTTTGTTTACTTTATATACAAATGACTGTTTTAGTACAAATAAGAATAACTATATAATCAAATATTCTGACGACACAGTAATATTGAGTCTTTTGGCGAAAGATCATGATATATCAGTGTATCAGTCTGAAATTGAGAATTTTGTGCGGTGGTGTAATGTAAATCATCTCATCGTAAATGCATCAAAAACTAAAGAAATGATAATAGATCCAAAAAAATTAGGTGATTACAGCCCAGTCACCATCTATGATAATACCATCGAGCAGGTGGATACCTATAAGTATCTAGGTGTGGTTATTGATTGTTCATTTACTTGGAAAGCCCACATTGATTACGTTGCCTCCAAATTCCAACAACGCTTGTATTTTTTAAGAAAACTTCAGCTGTTTGGTGTAAATCAGAGAATTATGCAATTATTTTATTATGCAGTTTTAGGTAGCCTTTTAAATTATGGCATGCAAACTTGGTATGGCAATCTTTCGGTTCAATTAAAATCACAGCTTGCACGTCTTGTGAGAATTGCAATGAAGGTTATGGGTATAAGGGAATACTCATCACTTCAATCAATTTATGAATCGTTGGTTTTAAAAAATCCACAGACAATAGTAGGTGATACCAGCCATGTTTTATTTCCAATGTATGAGTTGCTGCCATCAGGGAGACGGTATAGAGTCCCACAGTGTAAGAGTAACCATTATAAAAAATCCTTTATTCCTCTATCAATTTATATGTTAAATAGCAAGATGCAGTAATGTAGGTCTATAGTTTGTGTGTGTATTTGTTATATGTATATATTATGCAGCCTTGAGTCCATTTGTTGTATGTATGTTGTGTATTAATGCAGCTTTGAGTCCAAGACAAATTTCCTGAAAAAGGACAATAAAGTATACAAACAAACAAACAAAGTTCTGAATGACAGTGATGTGTGCATTTAATACTGTGTTACTCTGCAGAAACTTCTTAATTGATGTGTGTGTGTTGGATGTTGTTGCAGTGTTGTGCCGTGGCCTTCATCGAGAAGCTGGACACGCAGTCTCTGAATCTCAGTCCAGAAAACTTTGAGCACTACATGTCTGGTGCGGGGTCACCTGAGAGAGCGTCATGCCCCGGGGTTGCTTCTTCCACCCACTCCTCACAGAAATGTTCATCTGCCCCTCTGAGGTCAGGACGAGAGCGAGCGCTGGAGTCTGACCTCATCGAGTGGAGAGACGCTCGTGAACACACTGTGCTGGGTCTTCTGGATGGAGCAGCTGCTCACACAAACACCTCCAACAGCTTCTCCATTGACTCCGAGAACATCGGTGGAGATCAGCTGCCTCCTCCACTACAGCCGCAGAAGTTCACCGGATAGATCTTCACTCAAAAGGTCTGCTTTCCTGTGATTCAGGGTCATGATGCTCTCAATTCAAACAAGGTTTTTATATAGAGCTACAATTGACGGCGCATTACAGCGGCTTTCCCCTTCCTTGCACTGCAGTACAGTTTGCCCCTGGGCCCTTCGACAGTGCAGAAACCAAACTCAAAAGAGTTATTTAAAAGAGTGATTTCTCTAAATGAGTACATTTTCACTAAAAGAGCAATACACAGCGGCGTTGAACGTCCTTTTCAGGACGCAACTTTTTAAAGCCCCTGTGTAGTTCCTGGATGCGGTAGAGTGCTCTCCGCTTCAGACGGCCACAGGCGTTGTCTCGTGTGTCTGGGCAGCGATCACACCGAGGCTGCGTTTGTGGATGAAGACCATGGCAATGTTCAATAGAAAGCAAGCCACTCCAGCCGCCCCTCGCATTGCTCCTTCTTCCCACGGGATTGAGGACGATGCGGCTGACGCTGGAGGCGATCTGGGGATGGCAGCGGGTGCAGCTCCACCGGGTCTGCAGCTCCAGCCTATGCCCCCTTGGACCACCCGCCCCCCGGCACACTCGTTGACTCCCGTCCGTGCTCGAGGTAACAGCGGCTTGCCTTACAGCCAGCCTGCCTATCCTCTGGAGCTCGAGGTAGATGAACTTGCCGCTGCATCGGAGAGCACGGTATCTGACGCGGAAGACACCCCTGGGCTGCCGCCTTCGGGCCAGCACGCCAAGGCTGAGGCTGATGCTCAGATGACCGACATGCTTTCCCGGGCCGCCGCCAGCATGGGCTTGGACTGGAATCCATCCTCCCCACAGCCATCACCAGTTGGATGACTGGTTCTTGGGGTCTGGGCGCCGCTTGCAGCCACGCCCCCCCCCAGTCCCGTTTTTCCCGGAGGTGCAAGATGAGCTGACGTCATTGTGGAGAGCACCCATCTCCACTCGTCACAAAGCCACTCGCTCCGCTTATGCTACCCTCGATGGCAGAGCGGCCCACGGGTACACAGCGATTCCCCCGGTGGATAAGGCTGTTGCGCTCTACCTGTGTCCTGGAAATTCTACCATCTTGCGGGGTCGCCCTGTGCTCTCTTCCAAGGCCTGTAGGACAACATCCTCGCTGACCACGAAGGCCTAAAGTGCTGCCAGACATGCCGCTTCCACCCTGCATGCCATGGCCCTCCTGCAAGTCCACCAGGCCAAGGCGCTCAAAGAGCTGCACATGGGTAGCCCTGATCCCGATGTGCTGCAGGAACTGCGCTCAGTGACCGACCTCGCCCTTAGAGCCACGAAGGTCACAGCGCAGTAACTCGGGCAGGCGATGGCCATGCTCGTGGTCCAGGAACGTCATCTGTGGCTGAACTTGGTCGAGATACGTGAGACCGAGAAGACTCGCTTTCTCGACGCCCCAGTCTCCCAGTTCGGCCTCTTCGGCGACACCGTCGAGGACTTCGCCGAGCAGTTCTCCGTGGTGAAAAAAGAGACGGAGGCCATCTCTCACATCCTGCCCAGCCGCAGGTCTGCCGCCATGGGCCATGCCCCGTCTGCTCGCCGAGGGCGTACCCCTACGAAGAAACACCAGGCTGCTCCGCCTCAACCTGGGCCCAGCTCTCAGCCCCCCGTCTCACAGGCCCCCTCGAGGACCCAGAAGGCTCCCAAGCGCTCCTGAAACGTTAGACCTAGAGCCCGAGATGTTAGCTCCGGAGATGGTAAGACCACTCCGTCCCCCGGTGGAGGGCCGGAAGGAGAATCTTTTGTTGAATTCATTTCATTTGCCAAATAATAGAGCTATTTCCTTTGTCTCTGGGTCACCTGGCCCGCAAATGCCATTCACACGGCACTCTGCCACCAGATCTCAACAGTCCCGGTATGCTGAACGTGTACTTCCCGCCTTCAGCTCCACGACTGTTCCCCGGCCGGCTGGTTCCGACGAGTTCAGAGGACGCCTACACCGGACCTCCTCCTCAGTCGCTAACCCTACCCCTGCCGGGTGTGCGGAGCAAGGTAAGTGCTTTGAGTCTTTTCTCAGCACTAGAGCCTCGGGATGCAGGGCTTCAGGTCATCCGAGAAAATAGCAAGCTCGACCTGGTTCAGAGCATCTCTTTCCTTGGTATGGAGTTAGACTCAGTCTCAATATCAGCACGCCTCACCAACGAGCGTGCGCAGTCGGTGCTGAAATGCCTCGCTGAAGTTCAGGCCAGGCACAACGGTCCCTTTAAAACTCTTCCAGAGGCTCCTGGGGCATATAACATCCTCCGCGGCGGTCGCGCCGCTGGGGTTGATGCATATGAGACCGCTTCAGCACTGGCTTCAGACTCGAGTCCCTAGACGAGCATGGCGCCGCGGCACGCACCGTGTGATGATCACGCCCGCCTGCCGCCAGACATTCAAACCCCGGACAGACCTCTTCTTTCTACAGGCAGGAGTACCCTTGCAGCAGGTGTCCCGACACGCCCTGGTCACAACCGACGCCTCCAGACTTGGTTGTCTCATTCCCTCCATCAGGGTACAGAGGTTACATCCATAACCTAGATGTTTTCTTCATTAAATATCTGTATTCACATGTTTTCAATTCAAATGAGCATTAATGTCAGTAACTAATATAGACTCGTGGGAGATGAACTCCCGAATATATTCTTAATAATGTATATGTTCTAATAAATGATGTATTCCAGTGACTTGCTTAGAGCAGAAACACAAAGTGCAAAAGAAAAATGATATTTATGATAACCAGCATGTTGCACACTCTTATTGTCCAGTAACAATAAACTATTAAAAACAGAAAATCAAGAGAAATAGACTATGTAAAATGGGCGAATGTCACGAAAACATGTCTAGGTCATATTGCACCCCAAATTCAAAAGAAAAATGTATAAATTATATAATTTTTAAAAGAAAATTAAGCCTATATTTAGGATCATTTAAATGTTTTGTTTTGTGACAATGTTTTGTTTCATGAAAAACATACAGTATTTCCCACCCAAAGTCATATTACTCGAATGTGCCCAGACATTTTAAACACACAGTACTAAAACGTTTTAGGCAGTTGTGAAAAATGTTGCAATATGAGGATGTCTTCAAAAATAATGACATAAATAGTTTTCATTTATCACTTAATTATATACAAAGTCCAGTAAACATAAAAAAAGCTAAATATTTGGTGTGACCACCTTTGCCTTTAAACAGCCCCAATTCTCCTAGATACACCTGGCACAGTGTCTCTTGGTTGTTGTCCGATCAGATGTTTCACAGTTCTTCAATCTATTTAGTCTCAATCACTTCTGTCTCTTTATATAATCTCAGACTGACTCAATGTTCAGTGGGGGTCTCTGTGGGGGTCATGACATCTGTTGCAGTGTTCCTGTTATTCTGTCTATTTAGTCTTAATCGCTTCTGTCTCTTTATATAATCTCAGACTGACTCAATGTTCAGTGGGGGTCTCTGTGGGGGTCATGACATCTGTTGCAGGGCTCTCTGTTTTTCTATTCTAATCTTTTCTATTTGCAAAAGTAATGTTTGGGAGTCTAACGTCTAGGTTACGGACGTAACCTCCGTTCCCTGATGGAGGGAATGAGACGTTGTGTCAGAGTAGCGAGACTAGAGGTCTCTCTTGAGCACTGAATATATCTCTGATCAATGAGAAGTTGGCAGCTAGTATTTGCATACCCCGCCCCCGGACATACGAGTATAAAGGCGAGGAAATACTAGAGTTCATTCAGGATTTTTCTGAGGAGCCGGAAATGGTCCGGCCACTACAGCGGCTTGGCTCAGCGATGTGGCTTGGAAGACACAACATCTCGTTCCCTCCATCAGGGAACGGAGGTTAAATCCGTAACCTAGACGTTTCCCGTCTGTCGCTCTCTTCGATGTTGTGTCGGAGATGCGACACTAGGGGTCCAATTTAAATCACGCCATGCGCTGAGCCGTGTATGTGTTCTGCTGACACAGGAGCGGGCAGGTGCTTTACGTGCCAAGAGGACCGGCTGTATCAGACTGCACGTACCCTTCCCCAATGCCCCAAAAAAGTCATCGGAGTCCTTCTGGTTACCCTAGACAGAGGAACAAGGCTAAAACCTGGCTGGGCCTCTTTTCTCTCTATGTTTCTCGCATAGAGCAATAGACGGCCGGGGCCCTTACATGCATCGAGGGAAGGGGGTCTTACCCAATTTCCTATTCTTTCAGGGGGGAAAGACCATGCAGAGACCACACCTACCCAGCGGGGTGGTAAAGTGGTAAATACATCACATGTGTTTTTAGGCGACACGTGGGAGTGGCGCGGTGGTAGATCCAGCCTCAGTGAGGGGGAGAAAACCCGAGATGAAACTGACTCTACAAATGTCTGCCAGGGAGGTACCCCTGGACAGTGCCCACGAGGACGCAACACTCCTTGTTGAGTGAGCTCGGACCCGCAGGGGGGGGGGGGGCACGGCCTGGGTGTGATAGGCCAATGAAATGCGTCTAATACCCAGTGGGAAAGCCTCTGTTTGGAGACAGCGTTTCCTTTCTGCTGTCCCCCAAAGCATACAAAGAGCTGCTCAGAACGTCTAAAGCTCTGTGGGCGGTCCAGATAGGTACGCAAAGCATGTACCGGACACAGCAATGAAGGGGCTGGGTCTGCCTCCTCCCGGGGCAGCGCTTGCAGGTTCACTACCTGGTCTCTAAAGGGTGTGGTAGGAACCTTCGGCACATAGCCTGGTCGCAGTCTTAGGATCACATGAGTGTCTGCCGGACCGAACTCCAGGCAAGTGTCACTGACAAAGAATGCTTGCAGGTCCCCGACCCTCTTGATGGAAGCGAGTGCGATCAGCAGGGCAGTCTTAAGAGAGAGGGCCCTGAGTCCAACTGATTCTAGCGGCTCGAAGGGAGGTCTCTGGAGGCCCGCGAGGACTACCGAGAGGTCCCACGAGGGGAACAGGCTTGGCCGGGAGGGACTTAACCTCCGGGCACCTCTTAGGAACCTGATGATTAAGTCGTGCTTACCAAGGGACTTGCAGTCTACTGCATCGTAGTGGGCCACGATAGCAGCGACATACACCTTTAGGGTTGAAGGGGACAGCCTCCCCTCCAGCCTCTCTTTCAGGAATAAGAGCACTGACAAAGGTCCAGAGTTCATTTCAAGTGTGCTATTTGCATTTGGAATCTGTTGCTGTCAACTCTCAATATGAGATCCAAAGAGCTGTCACTATCAGTGAAGCAAGCCATCATTATGCTGAAAAATCAAAACAAACCCATCAGAGAGATAGCAAAAACATTCGGTGTGGCCAAATCAACTGTTTGGAACATTCTTAAAAAGAAAGAACGCACCGGTGAGCTCAGCAACACCAAAAGACCAGGAAGACCACGGAAAACAACTGCGGTGGATGACCGAAGAATTCTTTCCCTGGTGAAGAAAACACCCTTCACAACAGTTGGCCAGATCAAGAACACTCTCCAGGAGGTAGGTGTATGTGTGTCAAAGTCAACAATCAAGAGAAGACTTCACCAGAGTGAATACAGAGGGTTCACCACAAGATGTAAACCATTGGTGAGCCTCAAAAACAGGAAGGCCAGATTAGAGTTTGCCAAACAACATCTAAAAAAGCCTTCACAGTTCTGGAACAACATCCTATGGACAGATGAGACAAAGATCAACTTGTACCAGAGTGATGGGAAGAGAAGGGTATGGAGAAGGAAAGGAACTGCTCATGATCCAAAGCATACCACCTCATCATTGAAGCATGGTGGTGGTAGTGTCATGGCGTGGGCATGTATGGCTGCCAATGGAACTGGTTCTCTTGTATTTATTGATGATGTGACTGCTGACAAAAGCAGCAGGATGAATTCTGAAGTGTTTCGGGCAATATTATCTGCTCATATTCAGCCAAATGCTTCAGAACTCATTGGACGGCGCTTCACAGTACAGATGGACAATGACCCGAAGTATACTGCGAAAGCAACCAAAGAGTTTTTTAAGGGAAAGAAGTGGAATGTTATGCAATGGCCAAGTCAATCACCTGACCTGAATCCGATTGAGCATGCATTTCACTTGCTGAAGACAAAACTGAAGGGAAAATGCCCCAAGAACAAGCAGGAACTGAAGACAGTTGCAGTAGAGGCCTGGCACAGCATCACCAGGGATGAAACCCAGCGTCTGGTGATGTCTATGCGTTCCAGACTTCAGGCTGTAATTGACTGCAAAGGATTTGCAACCAAGTATTAAAAAGTGAAAGTTTGATTTATGATTGTTAATCTGTCCCATTACTTTTGGTCCCTTAAAAAGTGGGAGGCACATATACAAACTGTTGTAATTCCTACACCGTTCACCTGATTTGGATGTAAATACCCTCAAATTAAAGCTGAAAGTCTGCAGTTAAAGCACATCTTGTTCGTTTCATTTCAAATCCATTGTGGTGGTGTATAGAGCCAAAAAAAATTATAATTGTGTCGATGTCCCAATATTTATGGACCTGACTGTATGCAGGAAGTTCTACAATGAGAGTGTTACAGTAGTCCAGTCTAGTTATGACAAGTGACTTAATGAGCAGTTGTGTGGCATGTACCGAGAGGAAGTGTCTTATCTTCCTGATATTGTAGAAGCTACATGATCGTGCTTGTCTTCGAGATGTGGTCTGTGAAATTGAGTTGGTTATCGATGGTTACCCCTAGATTTCTGACAGTTGCAAGTGGTGTTTCTTCATCCAGCCAGAGGTTCAAGCAGTCACTGTGGTGTCGTTGGGCTGAAAAGACAAGTAGAGTTGCGTGTAATCAGCGTAGCAGTGGTAAGAGAAACCATGTGACTGAATGATTGGTCCCAGTGATGTTGTGTATATGGAGAAGAGAAGTGGCCCAAGCACTGAACCCTGAGGTACCTGAGTAACTGATGTGGCGTGGACACCTCACCTCTACAGGCTACCTTGAAGGACCTATCTGAAAGATAGGAGGTCAACCAGTCCAGCACAGTTCCTCTGATGCCCAAAGTAGAGAGGGTGGAGAGTAGGATCTGATGGTTGACTGTGTCAAAGGCTGCAGAAAGGTCCAGCAGAATCAGAACGGATGATTTGGAATCAGCTTTCCCCTGTCTCAGTGACTCTATGACAGACAGCAGGGCAGTCTCAGTGGAGTGTCCACTTATGAAGCCTGACAGATTGTCATCCAGCAGCTTGTTCTGTGAGAGATAGGCAGAGATCTGATTGAAAACTGCCCTTTCAAGTGTTTTTGCCATGAATGGGATGAGAGAGACTGGTCTGTAATGTTCTGTGTGGGGTTAAGTGCAAAAGTGGGAAAAGTACCTGCAATAAGAGATGTGTTAATTATGTGTTTAAGTGCAGGTAGGATGGACGGAGAGATGGCGTGGAGAAGGTGTGATGGAATGGGGTCAAGGGAACAGGTGGTGGGGTGGTTGGAGAGAAGGAGTTTAGAGACCTCAGTGTCAGTCAGAGGAGAGAACATAGAGAAATAATGGTTGCATACAGGAGATGGGTGTTTGACAGGGTGTGGTACAGTGAATGTATTGCTGAAGGTTGTAACTTTATTTGTAAAAAATGTGGCGAAGATATCTGCTGTCAGTGATGTGTCTGGTGGTGGAGGGGGAGGACAGAGAAGTGTGTTAAATGTTCTAAACAAGCTACAAGTGTCTGTGGTGCAGTTGATCTTGGTCTGGTAATAGGAGGTTTTTTTAGCTTTAAAGTTATCTGAAAAAGTTGCAAGCCGAAGTTTATATTTACCTAGATCTGCTGGATCTCTAGATTTACGCCATCTGCTCTCAGCTGCTCTGAGATCAGTCTGATGTTCACGAAGGACGTCAGACCGCCAGGGGCTGGGTTGTGTAGTACGTGCTGGTCTAGAGGAGAGTGGACAGATATTGTCTAGACAGGTTGTTAAAGTAGAGTTAAGTGTGTCTGTGGCACTGTTTACATCAAGCGTGGAAAATACATTTATTGTGGGAAGAGAGGCAGAGACATCAGTGGAAAGGCGAGAGGGTGAGAGGAAACAGAGGTTACGGCGAAAGGAAACCAACGGTGGAGTCGGTTTTACTATAGATGGGAGAATCATGTTGAATTGAACAAAGTAGTGATCAGAGACATGTAAAGATGTCAAGTGGCCTGCCATCCTCTGGCAAGGAGGACAGCAGGACATCCAACTCATCAAGAAAGCTTGTCAGCTGACCTGGGGGGCAATAGATGACAACAACATGTATTTTTGTAGGATGCATTGTAGTAACGGCATGCAATTCAAAAGATGTATTGGTACATATCAAATCCTGTGGTGAAAAGGTCCAGTTATTATGAATGAGCAAACCTGTTCCCCCACCCCTATCAGTATGACGAGGGGTGTGGGAGAAGGAGAAGTTGTTGGAGAGAGCAGCAGGTGTTGCTGTATCCTCAGGACGTATCCATGTCTCCGTCAGTGCCAGGATGCTAAGGATGGACTGTGTGGCAAAGGCTGGAATGAATGCAGCTTTGTTCACAGCAGACTGGCAGTTCCAGAGTCCCAATGAGAATGAGAGTGGAGCAGGTGCTGAAGTGCAAAGTTGCCGTAGGTTGTGTGGGTTGCGTTTGGACTTGCATCTGTATCTTGTGAACGGTCTACAACAGATAACAGGGATGTGCTTGAGGGCATGTGTTATTAGTGAACTAGACATGTTAGTATGTAGAAGTAAAGTAATAAGAGATAAAATAAAAAATACTTAAATGCTTTGGTGAGTGGCGCCTTGTCAGTGTCCTTGCTCGGTGGACTCGCACAGGTAGACTCACTGGTCTTTACCCAAGTAGGTCTTCACACGAGGGCTACCACTTCCGCTGCCGCTTCCGCGTTAGCATTCGGTCCAATAAATACACACTTTTAATGAGCCGTTCAGTGGAAAAAGCAGCCACGCCTTAATGCTACTTAGCACAACAAAGCTAGTCACGTGGCCCGAAACGGAAACTAAGGGTCGCGCGAGTTGCCATGCGTGGGAACAAACGCAACTTCCGTACACTGCAACTAAATTATGCTGCACTTTAGCAATAGATAATACTCTAAAACAAGTGAAGCACTGTTTGCAGACACTAAAACGACGATAGTGTTACACACACTGGATAACCAACCCTAAATCTAGCAGCGAATACTTTGGGACAAGTCAAAACAAATATAGCACGCACACACAAACACACGATTAAGCGACGCAAGTTCAAGACAGTAAACAAACAGCACCTGATCTAGCAATGAATACCACTCTAACAACTTTAAAAACAATGAAATAAACACACATACATACAACTGCAGACTCCTGTACTTGTACTTTTACTGGAGTATTATTTTTCAGTACTCTTTCCACCCCTGAAAGTATGGCATATAACTCCTCCAGTATCCTTCATATTAATGAAGTATGCAAGGGCTTGATTAGGACTCCCTCAGCATCTACCATAATGTTGGACTGGCTAGAAATTAGAGCTTTACAACAAACTAATAAAACCTGATCTTTTTTCTGAATTAAGCTTGAGAAAGTTTTGGGCGTCTTGTGCAGTGCAATTGAAACTGAAATGTCTATGATATCCAAGCAGAAGCATACCAACTGATGAGAGGGCCTAAAACTGAGCCTTGGGGGACACCAAACATGGAGGACTTGACAGGTAAAAAACTGCTTCCTATCAATAAAGTAGGATAGAAGAAGCGTAGAACTGCGTCTTAGAGAGCAAAGGCAGAGACCATGTCTACACACACATTTAAAGGGATTGTTCACTCTAAAATGTAAATTCTCTCATCATTTACTCACCCTCATGCCACCCCACAAATAAAGATTTTTAGAAGAATATTTCAGCCATACAGTGAATGGGTCATAAAATATCAAAGCTCAATAAAGCACATAAATGCATCATAAATGTAATCCATAAAACTCCAGTGGTTTAATCCATGTGTTCAGAAGTGATCTGATAGCTGTGGGTGAGAAACAGATCAACATTTAAGTCCATTTTTACTATAATTCTCCACTTTTCTTTTGTATTTGTCGATTCACATTCTTCATGGATAACGCCCCCTACTGGGCAGGGAGAATTTATGGTAAAAAAAGGAGTTAAATATTGATCACCCACAGCAATCACATCACTTCTGTATTTGTCTAGTATGGATGAGAGGTGTAAACATAATGCAGAAGCAGAAGCGTCCCAAGGAAAGGAGCAGGTCATAATGGACACAAAGAAGAGCAGAATCCAGAGGACTGTCCAGACTGCCAAGACTAAAATCTTGGAGATTTTCTTTGCCACAGTTACCTATGGGTTGTTCACCGGGGGCTTAAAAACATTACATTTACATTTATGCATTTGGCAGACGCTTTTATCCAAAGCGACTTACAGTGCATTACAGGGACAATCCCCCCGGAGCAATCTGGAGTTATGTGCCTTGCTCAAGGACACAATGGTGGTGGCCGTGGGGTTAGAACCTGCAACCTTCTGATTAACAGCCCTGTGCTTTAGCCACTACGCCACCACCACTACCACCACATTACCTTCTGTAAAGCTGCTTTGAAATGATGCATTTTGTGAAGAGCTCAATTCCAATTAAACTGATTTATGCTTCCAATATTAACACAAACACTCCTTTGTTTTTACAGCACTTATGTTAATGAGTTAAAAAGCTGATATGAATGGAAAGACTAATAAAAGAACAATGTATTCAAAGTAAAAAGGAGAGATGATATTTGCACATGTTTTGAGAGAATTAATGAAGGGCATCAATTTCTATTCTTTCATACGGTTATTTTATTTCTCATTTTTTAAATTGCATTTATGGTTTCATACCAGGATTACTTGGATAACTAAATGACAGTCAAACATGGCCCATGATGGAATTTACATACAACGACAAAATTGTAACTTTAATGCAAAAGCAATACTTGTAAGATTTTGCATACAAGAAAAATAAGAGAGCGTGTTTAAAATAAATAACTCTTTATTTTATTAAAACTAAATAATTTCACACTGTAATAGTATTTCTAAAAATGTAAACACTAAATAAATATTTGACTGTTTGTTAGATTCATGTTCACCATCTGTCGCTCTCTCGACGTTGTGTCGGAGAAGCAACACTAGGGATCTCTCTTGAGCGCCGAATATGCTCTGAACTATGAAAAAAGGCCAATGAGAAGTTGGCAGATAGTATTTGCATACCCCGCCCCCGGACATACGGGTATAAAGGTGAAGAAATACTATGAGTTCCTTCAGAAATTTTCTTCGGAGCCGATGGTTGTGCATGCTGTTTGCTACGAGTCACACCTGTTCCTGTATTTCTCTGACGCTCTGAATCCTGTTGGATTGACGGCGCATTACAGCTTTCCCCTTCCTTGCACTGCAGTACAGTTTGCCCCTGGGCCCTTCGACAGTGCAGAAACCAAACTCAAAAGAGTTATTTAAAAGAGTGATTTCTCTAAATGAGTACATCTTCACTAAAAGAGCAATACACAGCGGCGTTGAACGTCCTTTCAGCTTTAATTTGAGGGTATTTACATACAAATCAGGTGAACGGTGTAGGAATTACAACAGTTTGTATATGTGCCTCCCACTTTTTAAGGGACCAAAAGGAATGGGACAGATTAACAATCATAAATCAAACTTTCACTTTTTAATACTTGGTTGCAAATCCTTTGCAGTCAATTACAGCCTGAAGTCTAGAACGCATAGACATCACCAGACGCTGGGTTTCATCCCTGGTGATGCTCTGCCAGGCCTCTACTGCAACTGTCTTCAGTTCCTGCTTGTTCTTGGGGCATTTTCCCTTCAGTTTTGTCTTCAGCAAGTGAAATGCATGCTCAATCGGATTCAGGTCAGGTGATTTGAGGCGACTTGGCCATTGCATAACATTCCACTTCTTTCCCTTAAAAAACTCTTTGGTTGCTTTCGCAGTATGCGTCGGGTCATTGTCCATCTGTACTGTGAAGCGCCGTCCAATGACTTCTGAAGCATTTGGCTGAATATGAGCAGATAATATTGCCCGAAACACTTCGGAATTCATCCTGCTGCTTTTGTCAGCAGTCACATCATCAATAAATACAAGAGAACCAGTTCCATTGGCAGCCATACATGCCCACGCCATGACACTACCACCACCATGCTTCACTGATGAGGCGGTATGCTTTGGATCATGAGCAGTTCCTTTCCTTCTCCATACTCTTCTCTTCCCATCACTCTGGTACAAGTTGATCTCTGTCTCATCTGTCCATAGGATGTTGTTCCAGAACTGTGAAGGCTTTTTTAGATGTTGTTTGGCAAACTCTAATCTGGCCTTCCTGTTTTTGAGGCTCACCAATGGTTTACATCTTGTGGTGAACCCTCTGTATTCACTCTGGTGAAGTCTTCTCTTGATTGTTGACTTTGACACACATACACCTACCTCCTGGAGAGTGTTCTTGATCTGGCCAACTGTTGTGAAGGGTGTTTTCTTCACCAGGGAAAGAATTCTTCGGTCATCCACCGCAGTTGTTTTCCGTGGTCTTCCTGGTCTTTTGGTGTTGCTGAGCTCACCGGTGCGTTCTTTCTTTTTAAGAATGTTCCAAACAGTTGATTTGGCCACACCTAATGTTTTTGCTATCTCTCTGATGGGTTTCTTTTGATTTTTCAGCCTAATGATGGCTTGCTTCACTGATAGTGACAGCTCTTTGGATCTCATATTGAGAGTTGACAGCAACAGATTCCAAATGCAAATAGCACACTTGAAATGAACTCTGGACCTTTTATCTGCTCCTTGTAAATGGGATAATGAGGGAATAACACACACCTGGCCATGGAACAGCTGAGCAGACAATTGTCCCATTACTTTTGGTCCCTTAAAAAGTGGGCGGCACATATACAAACTGTTGTAATTCCTACACCGTTCACCTGATTTGGATGTAAATACCCTCAAATTAAAGCTGAAAGTCTGCAGTTAAAGCACATCTTGTTCGTTTCATTTCAAATCCATTGTGGTGGTTGTAATAGCAATTTTCAGAGGTTAATAAAAACAGCATCAAAAGTGTAAGAAAACTTTCAGGAGGCAAATTGTAATAAAGAGAAAAGGTTTATTCTTCTGAGGATTCTTTTCACAAACCGCAGCTACCCAGTTTCGAAACAGAATGCCTGTTAGACTCAACAAAACATAGATATTTTATACAGTTCTCCGACATTGTAACCCCTCCCACCCAGTTTCTAGATATCCCATATCTTTAACTGGTTTGGGATGGTTTCTACCCCCCCAGGGCAGGTCAAACTGTTCTTTGTCCCTGAGAATCCAAAAAGGCCTTCATTTATGACCTAAATTACCTCCTGCTTCTCTCAGGAGGGGGGCATGGGACTTCATTTTATTACTAAACGACCCCCTGTATTCTCCTGAAAAGGTCAGTTCTCGGGCTCTAGGTGTCTATCTTCCTGGCCCATCTGGTTTTATTACGTTTGTTCTTTCCTGTCCTCCTTCAGCTGCTGGAAGCCCTCACAGAAACACATGATTAAATGAAATTAACAATTTGGAAACAAATAAATATAATAATACTGAATTTTTCCATAACAGTTTCCTCCTCTTTATCATTTCTCTTGATAAACTATATAAAAAAATTCAGCCTTGTTTTTCTAATTTTAGTCAAACCCATTGTACTGTTAAATCTTAAGAATAGAATTAATTCAAGTCTTTACATCACAGTTATACCCTTCATGTCTGATTTTCGTATAGCTGATCATTTTACTTGGACTTTATTAAAAAATTTAGAAGGAAAAAAAACTTAGGCTGTTTTCGTAAGGATAGGCCCTTAATTACTTAGCAAGCAAATACATTTTTATAGACCACATTAGTAGGAAAAAACATATCAATTCATCACCCCACGGTTGATTCAACAACCTAAAAAAAATAAAAAAAATAAAATAAAAATAAAAAAAATTAATAAATAAAAAGAAACAGTAAATAAAACTAGTAAATCAATACTATCAAAATGTAAACAATCAAACAAAGTTTAGAAAATCCCTTTCATGTTCCTCAGAAAGGCAAAGAGAGAGTTTATCACATCTCTGTGTATATGTCATCGCTGTCATAATCATCACACTGCTCTTCACCAGTTGCTGGGTACCTGGTCAGTTTCACTGCTTGAATTGACGTTATTCTGCTAACTGTCCCCGCCCTGATCAGTCTCTGTACTGAGCTGGAAAAGCACTTCATAATACATGGTAAACAGAACAGAATTAATAACCCCATACCAGCAATTGGCAAGACAGTTTGAATTATCCGGTAGAACCAGTCTGACCACATAGATATCAGCCACCCCTCCCACTGACTACCAGTAGCTGGGGAGGGCTCCTTTATGGCTTCTCTCATGTGATCAGTGATATTGGTTATGTTATCACTGTAATCAGGAATGTTAAAACAACATGATACCCCCAGCATTTTACAGACTCTGCCCCTTTCTGCCGTAAGAGTATCTAAGACTAAGCGGTTTTGAATAACTGATTCTCTCAATTGACGCATTTCCTCGCTTATTAATGTCAAAGCATTTTCTGTGCTATTGGCTATCGCTAATACTGTCCATGCTAACCCATTAATTTTGTTAATCGTTACCGCTGTACCCACCCCTAAGAAAATTGACCAACCTATATTTGCTCCCGGTGTTGTCCATGGGTCAGTTAATGTATATCCCGCATAATGATTTGGCAAAGCCTCAGGCAAGATCTTAACATCTCGTTTCTCCCTTTTACCTACTTTGTTTGGCAAATACACAGAAGTTCCCACATTCATTAAAGCTGGATAACAGCAACCTGACCAGTCTTTTTTAGGCAAACGGTGATAAGCTCTGTCGCCACACACCCACACCGCAGCTGGTGAACTTTCGTTCGGTTTGTTGAATGGGCATGTGAAGTTGATTTCTTTGTTGTTGATGACCGCTGTACAATTGTCCATTGTTCTGTCATGTTGTCTGATGGTGCTGTTCAGCACAGATGTTTCAGTCTGGTTGGTGTGGTTTTTTGCGGGCCACACTTTCAAGCCCTCAGTGGAGCACAAATTTATCAAACAAATAGTCACTGATATCAAGGTTAAAATGGATGTAGTCTTACAAAGTTCACACATTCCTGACAGTCTGGATAGATGCCATGGCTTTGAATGATCCATCTTGTACAGTACTGCAACTGTGTTGTGCCAGAGAATACCTTTTTGAAACGCTCAGAGTCTTGTCAGTCTTTGTTGATATACAGTGTATAGCCTGACACTGATCGTGCAATCGGAACTGTCTTCTTTTCCCAGCTTCCTCTCTGCAGCTCGTATTTTTACTCCGCTCGTCGCTGCTGTCTGCACACTGGTCTCACCACTCCCCCTGAGTGACTTTGCACCTGCACTTGGCGTTCTGGCTTTTTCAGGCTTATTGTTGAGCTTGTCGTCGTCCTTGGGGCTCCTCCTCCTGTTGCTCTTCCGATATGGGTGGAACTCTCCTGCAGTGATTGGCATGCACCCACGTGGCTCGTTCTCCGACCTTCACCGCCGTATGCGTGATCAACAAGACTTGGAACGGTCCTAGCCACCGTTTCGCCCTCCAGTTCTTTCTCCTGATGTCACGGATCACCACGTAATCACCAGGCCTGATCTTATGCAGGAATGTCTCAGCAACCTTCCCCTGTGCAGCTTTGACCTGCACCGAAATGTTGGATAACAGACACGACATTTCTTTGCAATAATTCAACATTTCATTTTCACACACATCTGTCGATGGAAGCCTCCTTTTTCCCCTTGTATACCCATAAATGGTGGTCTACCAAAGAGAATTTCAAATGGGCTCAAATTTGTTTTGACTCTTTTTCTCATTCTCATGTACATCAACACGGTGGGGAGTGCTTTTACCCACGAAAGTCCAGTTTCCTCACAGCATTTTGCCAATTTGTTCTTTACTGTCTGGTTTTCACGCTCAATAGCGCCCCCGCTGGCAGCGTGGTATGCACAATGTGTTCTCATATCAATTCCTAAGAACTCACCCACCTGTTTGATTGTCTCATTGACAAAGTGTGTTCCGTTGTCAGAACTGATTTTTCTTGGAATTCCCCATCTCGGAACAATCTCGGTTAGCAGAGCTTTGGCTACTGCTGCCGCGTCTTGTTTCGAGGTTGGGAAGGCCTCGACCCATTTCGACCACATGTCTACCATTACCAAACAATATTTTTGCTTCCCGCACGGGGTTAATTCAATGAAATCGATCATTAAATATTCAAATGGCCCCTCTGGGGCTGGCTGACTTGCAATTACTGTAAGCAGCAACTATTATTTCATAGTTTCAAATTCAGTCGTTACAGCATAGCCTACGTTATTCTGTCCCGTTTGTTGATCTTTTGACGCAGATCCATCAACAAACAGGACATTGTCACAATTATCTAACGGTATGTCTAGAAGGTCTGGACGTGGTGTGCACACCTGTTCGAGCGCTGACAGACAACAATGATGTTCCTCGCCGTCCTCCTGTGTGGGCAGGAGGGTGGCAGGGTTCAAAGTTGTGCATCTTTTCACAGTTATGTATGGCATGTCCAACAGAATTGTATGATACCTCAGCCATCGGGCTGTAGACAAATGTGATGTTCTCTGCTCTTGCAGAATCATGGAGACTGCGTGTGGTACCATTAAAGTTAAATCAGAATATCCTACAAATTCTCTGGAGGCCATCACAGCCAGCTCAGCTGCTGCCACTGCCCTGAGGCAATGCGGAAGTCCTGCAGTTACCGGATCAAGTTTTGTTGAGAAATAACCCACAGGTCGCAGTCTGTCACCATGAGTCTGCAAGAGAACAGAAGTCATAAAATTATTCTTTTCATCGACCATCTGTACAAACGGGCGGTTTATGATAGGAAGGCCTAACGTTGGAGGCATAGCCAATTGCACTTTCAAGTTATCAAACGCTTTCTCAGCCTCAATTTTCCTTTACCTGTCGTTAGGGCTCGCAAGGGCTGTTCAAAAATGGCATAATTAGGAATGAACGTACGGCAGTAAGCGCACATCCCCAAGAATGACAGCATTTGTTTCTTTGTAACTGGTTTTGGCACCTCTTTTATGGCCCGCACCCGTTTCTCAGACAGTGATTTGCTATTAGGTTTGATAACATGCCCCAGGAATGTCACTTCCTGTTTCACAAACTGCAGCTTTGAAAGACTGACTCTGTGCCCCTCCTGCTCCAAATGCTTCAGGAGAGTCACAGTGTCAGAAATGCAGGTAGTTTTATCTTTGGCACAAATTAATACATCATCAATGTATTGTAATAAAGCCGTTCCAGCCGTCAAAGTCAGAGGCTCAATACTTCTCCGAAGGGCCTCGTTATAAATAGTTGGGGATTCACAGTATCCCTGACACAATCTCGGAAATGTATAGCCTCTATTATTGAAATCAAACGCAAACCAAAATTGGCTTTTCTCTTCCACTGGGACGCTAAAGAATGCATTAGCCAAATCCACCACAGTGAAATACGTTGCATCTTGTGGAATTTGTGACAAAATAGTATAAGGGTTTGGCACTCGTGCTGCCCTGGCAATGACAGCTGAATTTACAGCCTGTAAATCCTGCACAAATCGCCACTCTGTTGGCTGACCCTTATCTCTGATCTTTTTTACAGGGAAAATTGGTGTGCGTACTGGTGAATTATTGCATGGTATAATTATTCCCTCCTTCAATAAAGCATCGAACACTGGTTTTATGCCCTCTAATGCTTCACGTTTCAGGGGATATTGCGCTTTACATGATCTGAAATCAGATTTTGGTATGATTACCACTGGCTCACATCCTTTTATAAGCCCCACATCATATTTGTTTTTTGCCCACAATTTCGGTGATATTTGTGCCAAAGAAATATCAATTTCTGAAGCAGAAATATCCCCCTGTGCTGTCACGTTTCTCCCAATAGCAGTCACATTTCTCAGGACCCCAACCTCAAAGTCACAGTTTGATTTAAATGCCCCCACACTCTCACTCTCTGCTGTCTGTGAATCAACTTTCACCCAGTGGTGTATAGAGCCAAAAAGATTAGAATTGTGTCAATGTCCAAATATTTATGGACCTGACTGTATGCTATCAGACCTCTGCAAATGATCCAGAATGCAGCAGCACGTTTAATGAACCTAAGAGAGCACATGTTACACCACTCTTTGTCTCTCTCCACTGGCTGCAGGTTCATGCATGTACTATATTCAAGGCCCTGATGCTGGCGTACAAAGCAGTCACTGGGTCTGCTCCAGCATACCTAAAAACATTTCTGCAGATCTACACTCCTGCCAGAAGCCTGCGCTCGGCTAAGGAACGACGCCTTGTTGTACCAACACAAAGAGGCACCAAAACACTTTCCCGACTCTCAGTTTCATCATACCACGTTGGTGTAATGACCTACCCAACTCCATCCGTGAAGCTGACTCACTCTCTGTCTTCAAAAAACAGCTAAACAAATCTTTTCCAAGAGCATTTAACCAGTCACTAAAAAAAATAAACTTGTTGCACTTAAATTTGTTTTGAATGTTATTCTGATGATAGTGAAACTTTGTAGTATGGCACTTTTCGTACAAATGTCTCCTTAAGATGATTCACTTATGTTTTCCTCTTTTGTAAGTTGCTTTGGATAAAAGTGTCTGCCAAATGAATAAATGTAAATGTAAATGTAAAAGTACTGTTACTTCTTAAAAAATGTAGTGTGAGTAGAGTAAAAGTACCTGTCTTAAAAACTACTCGAGTAAGAGTAAAAGAGTAGCTCATTTAAAAGTACTCATGAGTAGTTAAGTACTGAGTACTGAGTTGCAATGCCTATGCCCCATTATAATGAACACTGTATGCCAACTTTTAAAATATATCACTTATCTATGATACACTAGGGATGTGCACGAGTAGTTGAATATTTGAATATTCGTTCTGCAATAATTATTCGAATAGTAAAATTACTATATGAATTTGGCAAAGTTGTAATTTGCTGGCCATATATACAGTGAGAGAGAAGTCCTGAACACACAAACTAAAACGGGCAGTTCTAACAGAACGCTGTTGAGTGTGGACACAAGTTGATCACATTTGTTGAGCAAACGGTTCTGTCAGTACGTTCAGATGGACACCAGAAAAGTGGATAATAGTGTGAATGTAGCTTGAATGAAAGCTGGGTTCCTGTTTAAATGTTCTGGATAAGCGGTTTACACTTTACTCTCGTATATGTTCAGCTCGTCAGAAAGCAGCATAGCAACATAATCCCCGTAACGCTTCTGTAAACAACAAACATGGCATCTGAAAAAGACTATGCTAGCTGAGTGACATCCCATCATTTAAACTGGTGTGTATAAACGAGTATAGTTTACTGAGCACTTGGATACGCTTGTTTTTCTCAACAAAAACACGACATACAATATTAACATGATAACTATTATACTGTATGCCGAGTGTTTATACTTGTCCTGTATGTTAACTTCATTAGCGGTTTCTTTTTCTTTGCTTTGCGTGAGTTTAAATGTGTTGGGGGTGTCTGTGGT
Organism: Xyrauchen texanus; assembly: GCF_025860055.1. Classification (NCBI taxonomy): domain Eukaryota; kingdom Metazoa; phylum Chordata; class Actinopteri; order Cypriniformes; family Catostomidae; genus Xyrauchen; species Xyrauchen texanus. Next base: position 32,293,739 of record NC_068311.1, read on the forward strand.
TCAGGTGGTAGAGCGGGTCGGCCACTAATCACAGGGTTGGCGGTTTGATTCCCGGCCCACATGTCTCCACATGCTGAAGTGTACTTGGGCAAGACACTGAACCCCAAGTTGCTCCCAATGGCAGACTAGCACCTTACATGCAGCTCTGACGCTATTGGTGTGTGAATGTGTGAATGAGTCACAGTGTAAAGTGCTTTGAAAACTGTTAATGTTAAAAAGGCGCTATATAAGTGCAGACCATTTCATTCTATTCTTTTTTGTTTTCATGCATTGCTTGTTTAAATATTTTAAAAAACAACACAGGACATGATATAAGCTTGTTTTTAATATAATTAGAAGCTTGATTTTGTTTTACATTTATGCATTTGGCAGATGCTTTTATCCAAAGTGACTTGCAGTGCACTTATTACAGGGACAATCCCCCCCCAGAGCAACCTGGAGTTAAGTGTCTTACTCAAGGACACAATGCTGGTGACTGTGGGGATCGAACCAGCGACCTTCTGATTAACAGTTATATGCTTTAGTCCACTACACACCACACTCCAATGACAACCATTAAAATGAATATTCGTTTTTTATGAGCTTAAATATTCAAATACAAAATTATTGATGAATGACCGTCCCTAATAAACAATACATGAATCTGATTCCAATAATTTATAGGGGAGACATGATAACAGAAATGAAAATTTTAAAAAGTTATTTTCAATACACTGATCACCATTTTACATCATAATGTATGAAACAATTACATTAAAATCAGTTTATGTGTAGGTCTATATTTCCCTTAGTTATTGTTATTGTTGTGCATAAAACATGTTCAAACAATGCGAGGAATGCAAAAAAATGCTAAATAAGCAGGATCACTGGCACGTCATGTCTTGCACAATAGAGGAGGTGGAGCAGGCATGGGAAAAGTTGTTTGGTACAGGAGCTACATCACGCTCATGAAGGAATAATTCACCCAAAAATGAAAATTCTCTCATCATGTACTCGCCCTCATGCCATCCTGGATGTGTATGACTTTCTTTCTCCTGCAGAACACAAAGTACGATTTTTAAAAGAATATCTGCACTCTTTTTGTCCATATAATGCAAGTGAATGGGTGCTAAAATATTGAAGCTCCACAAATCACATAAATCAGCATAAAAGTAGTCTAATGCATGTGCCTCCAATGGTTTAATCCATGTCTTCTGAAGTGATATGATAGATGTGGCGAGAAACAGATCAATATTTAATTCCTTTTTTACTATTAATTCTCCTCCCTGCTCAGTCAATCTCCACTTTAACTTTCACTTTCTTCATGCATATCACCACCTACTGGGCAGAGAGAAGAATTTCTAGCAAAAATGGACTTAAATATTGATCTTTTCCTCACCCACACCTATCATATCACTTCTGAAGTCATGGATTAAACCACTGGAGTCGTATGGATTACTTTTATGATGCATTTATGTGCTTTGTGCTTCACCATACACTTACATTGAATGGACCTACAGAGCTGAAATATTCCTCTAAAAATCTTCATTTGTGTTCTGAAGAAAGTCACAGACAGATGGCATGAGGGTGAGTAAATGATGAGAATGTGTGAATTATTTCTTGAAGTAGCACATGGGGCAGATTGTCCTCCTTTAAGATACAATGTTGAACATTGATTTAGTTCTTGTATCTTTTAAGCCCAGAAATATTTGTGTTCTCGTTCTAATGCATGATGCACAATGTTCTGAAGTTTGTGACTGCTGGAATATTCTGCTGAAGTATTGATCTGCAAATGTTCATACTTTTCTATCTTTATAAAGACTAATCATAATTATAAATGATTTTATCATCTTTACTTTCCTGGTCATTTATTATACCAATGAACACACTCTCTACATCAGGGGTCAATATTATTAAAAACAAACAATATTATTAAAAACAAACAATATTATTACAAAATATCATTGTTTTATTCTATTCTATTAATAATTAAAGTTATTCAGACAAAAGTAGTGAGTGATTTTCTCTTTTCCATGTTAATGTTGTTTGATTAATATCCTTTATATGACATAGACTACTAGACAGTGCTCAGTTCGGTTACATGTACACGCAAATACGATTTTCATAAGACCATAACGACTGCGTTTTCATTAAATCCTCATCAAGACGGGCATTGGCAGAATTATAAAATGTATTTGATCATTTAGGCGTGTAACCGCATTACCGCACAAACATTAGCACCTGTCAATCAAACAGCGACAGACGTCAGGAAATAAAAAGTCAATATTTTATATGTTTCATCTAGCTCAATTAACCAGTGGTGCTCTTGCTATCACGATTGATGTATAGAACACCCCTGTTCTAGATGTATAACATAGGCTTTATTTAGAAAACTACTCAAGTTTGATCGAGACATCTCTCCTTTTTCCAATAAATATCTAGATCATTTTTATTATCCAGCTCTATTGATAACATTGCATTAATCTCTCACAGCAGCCCAATAATCTCAGTGAGAGTTCAATTACAGGCTTCATTATAGACACACAGAATCTAGTAAACAGAAATATGAAATTGACCTCAATATGTTTCTTCAAATTAGAGGCAGGATTAATGCTGATATCTGGCTTGAGCAAGTTAAACTCACATGACACAATCAAGAAATTGGCCTTTTTCACTGTGAAAATCCCGTCCAGGTGCTGCTGTGATGTTCAGGTGTTGAACTGTGCTTGAGGATTCCTCCACAGCTGATGTCAGATCTGCAGCTGCCGCTCAAGTTTTTACGTGTGATTTGATTTGACGGGAGTCACGAGACTCTCTCTAGCCAATCATGTTGATAGATCTAAATAAAATCAGGACAGGGAAGTCGTGAACACAGACGGTGGGAATATAGTGCAGTAAAAGTACAGTTACAGCACTTCAAATATACTCAAGTAAAAGTATACAATTTTAAAACTACTTAAAAAAGTACAATTCCTGCAAAAAACTACTTCATTACAGTAATTGTAATTCATTACTTTACACTCTTGCATACTTTATATACTTTTTTGATTACCTACTGTTACATACTACATATTAGATCCTTTTTAACTTTCAAATCACTTCATAATCTTGCTCCCTAGTACTCATCTAAGTTCCACCCTTCAGCCTACATTTAGAAAGGGGAAGTAAAGGGAGGTTTTAGTTCCTGTTTGAGGATATGAAGTCAGAACATGAGAACACAGCAGAAGAATGGAGCTGATACACTACTGCTTAATCGGTGAGTAAATCTGAGGTGGATTTAACTGAACTGGTTAATACACCTTTGATTTGTCACTTTGTAAGTTGGTATTTATACTGGATACAAATACATTTTGATGTTGTTTTAAGTAAATATACTATAACATGAATGTGCATTCAGTGACTGGATTAAAGGAATATTATACTCTTGTATTTAAAAAGCACTAGAAAATCCAGTGTGTGCTAGATTGATTTCAATAATGTGAGTTTAAAAGCTGTTTTATGGGGTCATGTGTATTGTTTCGTGAAGCAGTTATTGAAGTTTGCTTTTACAGTTGTTGTTGTTGTGATATAATCAGGGTTGTGAGGGTTACTTTTGAAATGTATTCCACTACAGATTACAGAATGCATGCTGTAAAATGTCATTTGTAACATATTCTGTTCGATTATTCAAGGTCAGTAATCTAAATACTTTAACTTGATTTTTTCACTTGTTTTGACTATAAAAACTCAAAATACACATGTTAAAAATACAAATTCTCTGAAAAACCCAAATATCTTATGCAGTGTTGTTTCTAAAACAAGATCAATCAAATTGATCTTGTTTTAAGGATTTTTACATATTTTTACAGGAAAACTATACAAATATTATCATAAAGAATATGATTTTTGCCCTAATTTCAAAGGTCTTACTGGAAAAAAGAAATTATGATCTAACGTGAATTTTCTTGATATTAAATACGATCGTGTCTGGTAACATGTGCCTGTAAAATGGCTAGAAATAGCATTTTAGCTTAGCGTAAAGCTAACAATTTACACAAGGTTAATTTCTATTTCTTCTGCTCCAAACTTACTTCAAACGTACTTCTCTGTCTGCACATATGAATGTAACACATCATAAGAAAGTGTTTCACCGCTGTTCAAATGCACTTTGGATCATTTATATGTATAAATGTTTTCCATCTGAAAGAACTAAATATTAAATTAAACAAATGACAATAAAATGCAAAGTAATCTCTTCAGTAATCTAAATACATTAGAATGTAACTGTATTGTAATTATCAACGATTTCAATTGTAAATGTAGTGGAATACAGTAACTCATATATAGTATTTTACATATGTAATCCCATTACAGGTATTCCGTTTCTCCCCGACGCTATATAGTTATATTGCCAAACTAATTTGTTTAATTTTTCTTTTCTGTTTCAGCCCTTGTAGCTCTGGCAAATGCAGAATTTGAAGGTACACCACAGAGATAAACTGCTTTGTTGAATGATTTTCTCATCAAGAATATATTAATCACATTAGAGAAAAAGGAATAGACCGTTTTTATGAAAACCCTTTTGTAGCTTATACTGTGTGTCTAAGTAAAGTCTCAGTTATTACACCATCATGTTCATTTTAGGAAAAACAGGACTTCCCTTTTCACTGGTAAAAGTTGCTGAAGTAATCTTGTGTTCATATGAAATCAAACTCTCAACATTTAAAACGGCCTCTTTAAATTTCCATTTTTAAAGCATTTCAAATGTGTTTTGACGCAAAAACAAATTCCACCCTCACTCAGAGCCCACAGCAGCCCGAGTGCTGGCCAACATCACATTGAGTAAAGGTGAGATCCAGGTGTTCACAGGGGAAGATCTGAAGATCACCTGCAGCGTGCCTGAAGACCCCTCATCCTCCTGGAGGTACAAGTGGTTTCGGGATGGTGCTGAAATAGGTTTGGATGGTTTCCGAGAGATTCGTATTGAGCACAGTGGAGAATACAGCTGTCAGGCAGAGAAGGACACAGAGAAACGGCCCTTTGTTTTGAGCACTCTTCCCAGTCTGCCTCTCAACCTGCACGTGGATCGTAAGATTTTATAAAAATACATTTAACTCTGCTGTTTCAGTTACAGTACATGTACATCATCATACCTTCAATATAATTATATCAGCACCAGATAAGAAATATCTCTTATTTCAGTTCAAACAAGAATTTATATAAAAAAATAAAAGTTTTTTTAAAGTAATAGTTGACTACAAATGAAATCTCGTCACTTATTCACCTTTTTAACCAAGACAGCTGCAGCGGAGGGAATATGAAAAATCGTCTGGCTTCAAAAGACTTGAAATATAGTGGACAACTTTGATAGATTTATGGCGCATGTTTTGTCTGTTTTGGACAGCCCTTGGGTCACTGTATGATTTCATTTTATGGAACAGAGCAGCATAAATACTCTTGAGAAACATCTCTTTTTGTGTTTTGCATAAAAAAGAAAGTCATATGAGTTTGGAATGACATGAGGATAATTCAATAATTACAGAGACACGGAGGCTACGTCCACATGAATCTGGATACATTTGAAACTGTGTTTTCATTTCAGAAATGCTCTCCGTACACACTGCCAAGCGTTTTCCACAAGTTGCTTACCTACACTGAAATGTACGAAACGCTTAAATTCATAGCATATTTATATACATGTGGCATATTTGCACCAGCAAATTTATGGCAAATTGTCCTTTGCTTTCAAAGGTTTGCCGGAGGTTCATCACTACCGGCTAAGAGCTGCTAAACAATTGCATGTGAATGTAACAAGTGGCAAGTTTGCAGCTAGTTTAGATTTTTTGTACTGCGCATGCAAATAAAATCACCATTCCACATACGAGCTGAAATGTAATTGTCCTCGTGTTTCGTCACCGGACAGCAATTTAGAGTAAACTTTGAATGGCTTATGAAGGAATGCAGTGTGAAGGTTGTACAAAGCAACATGTATCTTTAATAACACTCTCAAAGTGAATAACAGGAACAATAATGCCAGTACAATGTGGGCCGCTATCTTGATTTTTTTGGGTTGACTGCGTCACATGACGACAAATACCTCATCCTTGTCAGATACACTACAAAGCGAAGACCAGTTGGGAGAGCGTTTTGAAAAAGCTCAGTATTTGCTGTCAAAAACACCATCTCGGTGTGGACGGAAGGCCAAAACGTAGAGAAAAAGATGCATTCTTAAACGAAACGTATTAGTGTGGACATGGCCTGAGCTGGAGCACATTCAATACACACAGCAGCACACTTCACATCTAATGCACATATAAACTTGTTAAATGGTCCATTCTCTTTCTTTTGCAGGTGGATGGGTGCTCTTACAGACACCAGCTACACCTGCAATTATTGACGATACCGTGATACTGACGTGTCGCATTAGGAACAATCCCATGGCAAGAGAGGTTTGCTTCTATAAGGAGGCGTCTGAGATTCAGTGCCACAACAGTAAACAGTTGATTCTGACTCGTGCAACGCTTGAAGATGGAGGTATTTACTGGTGCAGGGCATCGTGGATACAGGGTAATGAATTACACTCGGCTCAGTCTGTTCCCACTCCTGTCACTGTACTAGGTAAGACCGGGACACTCTGCAATATTGTGAAAACGACTGACCCTTTGCTTAGCCTCGCCAACTTTGGTTTCTGTTGCTCAGTTATCAAGATCACAGTACGTCTTTCGATTCTTATGACCTTCTGAAAAATGAATGTGGAACATCCTGAAACGTGTCACTGCAAAAACAAGATTATGTAATTGTTATATTTAGAGGTAGACTGATATATCACCGAAGCTGATAAATTGCCAAATATTTTGTAGTTTTAAGCATAGGCGGAAATCGCAGGGGGTCGGGAGGGTCAGGACCCCCCCATCTGAGGGTTGTCCCCCCCTAAAATATCATTAAAATATGTGTATTGTAAATAATATAATGATATATTCTTAAAATAATTGTTTAAGAAATAAAATAATACAAATGCAAACGGGGCAACAACAAAAAAAACCTTGGTGTCCCCTTCAAAAATTGCTCTTGAGAATTATGTTTATTGTCCCCCCCCAACATTTTGATGCATCTCAATCTTCCTTTGAACGATCACGATATCAATTCTTATATCCCAAGACTGATCTTTTACCCTATGCACAACCCTCCACTACAATAGAGGAAATCACTCGCATTTGCAGCCATATTTCATGCTATACTACTAAAAATGCATATATTTGGCAACTGGCTGTAGAATGTGTAGATTTCACTCAGCAGTGATTGAGTAGTATATTGGCGAAGGATTAGCGAGATCCTTCACTGTGTGTTGAGAGTAAAAGTTGTTCCGTGTAATGTGTGTCCAAAGACGAGATCCACTCAATCCATTTGCTATTGAATAATGTCTATTTAATATCCTTTTCGTACAAACTTTTTAGGCAGGTGGTTTTAATGTTGTGGCTGATCGGTGTATAATAGACTTGCATTAGAAAAGAGCAAAAGCTTGTTTAAATACATGGTGGATGGCAACAGTTGCTAACGTAAGATTGGTCTGTATCATTTTAAGACGGAGTTTAGCAAAGGGTCAGTTTAGGCTTACTGGCAACACAAAAAGGCTGTCAATTTACAGTGCCATGGTGCAACATTATCCATGTATCAAATGTTCCAGATAAGTTGAACACGCCGCAGTTGGCGATTGTTTCTGGTCGGATCGTTCTTGGGCAGGAAGTGCATTTAAGATGTAACACCCAGCTGAACGTTAAACGGGAAGACCTTCATATCGAATACTACTACATGAAAAACAACAGCTGGCTGGCACCTTCCTCCTCCTCCAACACATTCATCATCAGAAACGTACAACACCAGGATGCGGGGACGTACACCTGCAAAGCCAAAGTGAGAATTCTGGATGTGGAGAGGTTGAGCGACAGTCTGGAACTGAAGGTCCGTTAACCTGCGCTCCGAGTGGACCTGATGACGTAAGAGCCTCACATACTGAATTAGAAATGTGTTTCAAACCCTAGTGAGCTGCCTAGCTCTTGTCTTCTAAGGCATTATCCTTACTGATATGTAACCTCACAAGTGACTGATGTGGAACACTTTTCAGCAACTTACAAATAGCGCTCCTCACCTGATGCACACAGTCAACACACCTCATGATTGATTCCAATAGAGAATGATGTTAACATGTTGCTAATCTAACAATGTGATATACTCTGCCATTTTAATGACCTTTTTTATACATCCTTTTGAAATTTAAGTATATGCGATACTGTCTTACAATTAGGCCAAAAGATAATCTAATTGTAAAATTTTGCTGCTTTCCTTTTGAAACAGCTTTGGAAAGTATGCCTATGTTGCCTTAAAATGCTGTCTAGGTAGGCAGCTCACTAGGTTTTGAAAAAGAGCTTATGACTGGTATGTGTGATACACTCACTGTTCAACACTTCATGTCTGCCTTTGTGTCCAGAAAAGCAGAATTTTACCTGAAGAAATCTTTTAACACCATCAGCCAAGCTCCTGAGGAAGACGGAATAAAGGAAGATGTCATGTTACTTGCAGAATTTTCACCTTGCCACAAGAAAATTGGAGCCTCATTCAAGCTATGTGCTTGATTTTATTACAAGTGCTTAGAAACCCAACAACCTAAAGCCTACAATGTGATATGTGTTTCATACAGTACTACAGTATGTTATATATGATTTGACATTACATGGTTTATATGTATACTCTGTTGACCCTACAATACAGATCATTTACTCTCTCATTTGTGTTGTCAAAATGCCTGATGTATGAACATAAAATAAAGACTATTCCAAAAGACAAAAGTTTCTGAAAGAAGGCCATTCATTTATTGAAATCAGTTATTTCTCATCATTACATCTGAATATGTACAGAATATCCAATTGGCCAATAAATCTATTTGCAATCATTTAAAATGCATCTGATCACTCTATAATAATCTAGAAACAATGTAAATCAACACCACAACAACTGAAGCAGAAAACGTTGCGAAACACAAAATGTATGTCACTGCCAATACTTTTGGCCACGGCTGTATATAACATTCAATAATTCAATACAGATATTATCAATTTAGAAACTGTGATGAGGATAGGAGCGTGGCCGGGCCGTGATGACGCACGCCTGGCACGGAGTTGAATAATCAGCAGGAAAGAGTAACAGCAGTTTGAAAGAGACGCACAAAGCTGTGTGTGTGCGTCTTTGTTTGAATCTTGTTACATTGGTGCCAAAAACCGGGAAGCGGAGGAGCCACTGCCACCCGCCAGGTGAAGGAGAAGCCATTGCCCTCCACCAGGGGACTCAGGCACTAAGTTGAATAAATAGCGGGAGGGAGATAAGGGGGGGCGGAGATGCCAGTTCAAGAGAGAGTGTGTGTGTGTGTGTGTGTGTGTGTGTGTGTGTGTGTGTGTGTGTGTGTGTGTCTGTGTGTGTGTGTGTGTTTCTTTGTTTGATTTATATTTTATGTTATATTTGAGTTCAGTTTGTTATTAAAGTTTTACGTTGACTGTTCAGATGGTTCCCGCCTCCTCCTTGCCCATCTTAAGAACCTCTTTACAGGAATTATTTCCATATGCTAAATGTCACGAACCCCGCTCCCTCGCTCCGCCCCCTCGAGCTTCCACGCTCGTTCCGCCCACTCGAGCTCGCACGCTCGTTTTGCTCCCTCGAGCTCGCACACTCGTTCCGCCCCCTCGAGCTCGCACGCTCGTTTTGCTCCCTCGAGCTCGCACGCTCGTTTTGCTCCCTCGAGCTCGCACACTCGTTTTGCTCCCTCGAGCTCGCACGCTCGTTTTGCTCCTACGAGCTCTCTTGCTCGTTAGCAGGTCTCCCTCCTCGGGCTCGCATGCCCGCTCTCCTATCGCCAGAACATTTTACACCTGCACTTTCCCCTATATATATCACTGCCCTTCGTCTCACTCCCGTTGGTTATTGTATTTAGTTTCCCATGTCCTTGCCCCCGCTAGTCTCGCCTCGTTTTGAACTCCTCTTGTTTACCCCTTAGCTTGCCAGCTCCCCTTGTTCCCCTGTTGTTGATCCCGCTAGTCCCGTCTTGTTCTACGCCATAGTTGTTAACTGTTTTCCCGGCTTCGACCTCCCGCTCTCGTTGACCACTCTCTCCTGGATTTGCCCCTTCCTTCTATTCTGATTCCCCGGCTCCGACATCACGCTCCCCTTTGACGCCTCTTCATTGGATTTGCCCTGTTTGTACTGTTGCCTGCTTTGTTGGAATAAAGCAGTTTCCTCCGACATTGTGAATGTCTCGTCTTGTGTTTGTGTGTGCGGGTTACACTAAATAATGTGAGATATTTCTCTTAAATATTTTAAGTTGTGCAATTGTTCCATATTACTCATATTTATACCATCTAGTGTATTAATTTGAAAAGGAATAAATTATTATTGGTTTGTTACATTCAACCTGAAGGGAAACAATACTGAATGAAAGTCATCCTTGGTCAAACACATGAAAATATGTATCCAAAGGAGCTAAAAACCCGTTCTACCTGTCTAGAGTATGGTGCTTTTGTGAATACAGGACCCTCATGAATCAAGCCATACATCCAACAGCAAACAGGCAAAAAATATTGGTATGTAGCTGGACAGTTGGACTGAGGGGGTGTCCAAATGACATTGGATACAGTGAGCATTCCTACAGCAACTCTCCAACACTAATGGATGGACAGATTCCATGCTCTGATCTTTTATGGCTAAATCAACACCTTGAAGCTGGATTTAACAAACCCGTTCATTTGTACTCAGTTCCAATCTCATCATTCCATTCTGTCTTTGTAATGGAGTAGTTTGTAACTACAGATGATGTTTGATTCTTGAATTCTGTAGCATTCATTGAGTCCAAAACCTTCCAGTTGAATATAACGGGATCAGTCACAGTCTCATTCCAATCTGTTTGGTGTCACTCCAAAAGAGCAGCGATAATCTCACAAGCTCACTTCAGTCTCTGCTGTTTTGTGGGGGGATATGTCTTATATAACGAAGCTGCTTTTGAGGTTAAATGAAGGCTACTAGCACTCGCTGACTATGACCTTCTTCATTGTGTGAGTGGATGTGATGTTTCAGGTCAGAAACATACTCTACACAAGTATGCAAACGCAAACATACACATTGATAGCAGACAATCTCATTGTACGGAAAATTAATTCTTGCACATGTGCAGATAAGTTACACATGTGTTTAGGACCCAGTGGTATTAAAATGCATTTTGGGTGATCAAATCACATGTGGCCAGTCCCACATTAAGGACTAAATGGGGTCTAAACCGTTTTGTGATCGCATAACTAAAACCACATACGAATGTTCACATTTGAGGTGTAAACACTATTCCGTCCTGTATGCGTCCCGGCAGCATTGAAGCGCCACTCCTCACCTGTCACTCAACCGCTGTGTTAAAACAAGAGTTGAAACTTTGCCGTTTACGAGCGGCTTTAAAAGGAAATAACAATCTGATCGGATACTATTAAAACGCAGATACATACACAATCACGAGAGCTTCACGGATCTTTAATGTGCCTGATATCAAAACAGATGAGAAGCACGAACACCTGAAGCACCTTTAATACAGGTAATCCACTAAGCTTTTAAACCTGGGAGAAAAAGCACGTCATTTTGTATTTATTTTCTGAGTTTGTTGCGCTTTAATATCAGGCAGTAACACTCTGACAGAGGGACTGATGTATGTCATGAAACAGAGACCCTCCCCTTCAAATCTGATCACAAGTGCTCACAGGAGACACTTTTGAATGACCAGGAGTAAACAGTGATGTGTCTCACCTGACCACATGTGATCGGATCACTAACACCTCGTAATATCAGGTGGAAACGGGGTCTAAGTGGCACTGATAACTTGACATAGACATTAGGACCCAGGAGCAGCCAATTTCCCTTCAGCATGTCAAGTTTCTTTGTATTTGGGTTTGTTTAAGGAACATCTGCTTTAAGTAATAGTTTTTCATATTGTGTTTTAATTAAACAAATGTGACAAATAATCGACATCTTTTTATAATAATAATAATAATTCAACTCTGTGCTTAACATAAACACATTTTATTCTATGCGTGAAACAATATGCTTGTTGTATTCTGTTCATTAACATTAATGACTGTCCATCAAGGATATTTCTGGGCATATGTGTCCCTATTTCCTATACACTAATCATCCTGTTTACTGACACTGTTTCAACTGATGAAATGTCATTGTTGTGGGAATGTGAGTTGCGTGTGACAGTCGTCTTTAGAGGAAATCCTGTTAACACAATAATATTATGGTGGACATTAAATACTTAGTATAGGCAAAATAGTCTGAATAGGCTACTTTAAAACACTTCTACCGTCTCCATGACTGATGTTTTCATCTGTCTGTGTCATGTGTAAGCATACTCTATGTGCTTCTGACCGGCGACTTGGCTTGACTTTTAATTAACTTGTTCAGCTTAGCAACTGTCAATCTGACAGTACTTGAAATAGAGAACTGGCCATTTGTGGCAATGCCAAACGTCCAACACATACTTGCGTTGTGTCATGCAGATGCATGAAAATGAGCTATAATCGTTTGTATTTACATAACTGTGTAAAAGTATGTACAAGTTGTGCCATGCTTAAAAAAGTCTCTCTTATTTATCCAAGAACTTCTGGAATCATTGAAGCCAAAACGCATAAAGTTAATAAAATGCTTAAGCCATAAGGAGTAAAAAGTGAGTTCAGCTACTCTTTTATTTCAGACTATAGGATGGCATATGGACCACAGAAAGATACCTACAGTCTCTGAAACACAAGAGGAGGGGGGCTTCATGGGGGTAATACACCATGATGACCTGCTAGTGTCACTCCACTATTCAACACAAACGCAACTATGGTGCTCACTTTACCATAGTTCATGCAAATAGAGTTGCCTCCGCTTGGCCCCTCTGCTGAACACAGGCCCCGGGCCCCCCAGCCACCCCACATCCCTCAAAAGCCTTTTGGGAGCAAGACAGGGTAAAGCATAGGTCATGGAGCCCTTATCACAATACAACCCTCAAGCCCTGGGAGCTCTTTCTGCACACATGGACGCAATGGAGCAAACAGGCATCAATGACTTTGAGGTATATGATCCTTTGATCGAGAGGTTTAAAATGACAAACAAACAAAAGTGTCCATAAGACACATGTGTGAATGCCTAGTATGTGTAAAGCATGTTTGCTGGTGTTTAAGGGGATTTGAGGAGCCGGGCTGATACCTGAGCTGAAGGTGTCTCTAGTAACGGTTCAAGCTTTGGTAAGCTTTTAATGGAGATCACTGTGACCTGGGGAAGGAATAGAGATGCTTTTACACTATTCACCCACTTTGTTTCTTCCAATTACCAAGACTGACTACAGGACTTTATCAGTCCACAGGGTCACAGAAAATACAGCATAGACAAAATTAAGAAAGAGAAGGGTTAACGGCATCAAATCAGCTCTTAAACTGTAATGCCAAAATATAGTGTTCCCTGTCTGTCGCTCACTTCAACGTTGTGTCGAAGAAGCAACACTAGGGGTCTCTCTTGAGAGCCTCGCACATCTCTGAACTTGAGAAATTGGCAGACAGAATTTGCATGTCTCGCCCATGCATCGGAGAGTGTTCTGGCGTCTGACTCAGAAGACCGGGCTGCCGTCAGCGTGGGATTGGACAGAACCCTCCGTTCTCCCCACAGCCTTCGAGGCTGGATGATTGTTTCCTCGGGTCTGGGTTTGCATTCGACGGCCAGGCGTATCAGTACAAGGTCCTCCCCTTCGGCATGTCCCTGTCCCCTCACGTCTTTACGAAGGTTGCAGAGGCAGCCCTTTACCCGCTAAGGGAAGCAGGCATTCGCATCCTCAACTACCTCGACAACTGGCTCATCCTGGCCCACTCCCGCAGTTACTATGCATCTACAGGGACCAGGTGCTCAGGCACCTCAGCCGCTTAGGGCTTCATGTCAACTTGGAAAATAGCAAGCTCACCCCAGTTCAGAGCATCTCTTTTCTCAGCATAGAGTTAAACTCAGTCTCAATGATAGTGCGCCTCACCAACGAGCACACGCAGTCAGTGCTGGAATGCCTCACCTTGTTCAGGCCGGGCACAGGGGTTGAAGCATATGAGACCGCTTCAGCACTGGATCCAGACTCGAGTCCCGAGACGGGCATGGCACCACGGCACTGTGGGGGCCAGTTCCCCTCTGACAAACGCCACCCTAACCCTAAACCAGACTCGCTGTGGGGGCCAGTCCCCTCTGACTAAACCCAACCTAACCCTAAACCAGACTCGCTGTGGGGGCCAGTTCCCCTCTGACTAACCCCACCCTAATCCTAAACCAGACTCGCTGTGGGGGCCAGTTCCCCTCTGACTAACCCCACCCTAATCCTAAACCAGACTCATTGTGGGGGCCAGTTCCCCTCTGACTAACCCCACCCTAATCCCTAAACCAGACTCACTGTGGGGGCCAGTTCCCCTCTGACGAACCCCACCCTAACCCTAAACCAGACTCGTTGTGGGGGCCAGTTCCCCTCTGACTAACCACACCCTAATCCTAAACCAGACACACTGTGGGGCCAGTTCCCCTCTGACTAACCCCACCCTAACCCTAAACCAGACTCGTTGTGGGGGCCAGTTCCCCTCTGACTAACCCCACCCTAATCCTAAACCAGACTCACTGTGGGGCCAGTTCCCCTCTGACTAACCCCACCCTAACCCTAAACCAGACTCACTGTGGGGGACAGTTCCCCTCTGACTAAACCCAACCTAACCCTAAACCAGACTCGCTGTGGGGGCCAGTTCCCCTCTGACTAACCCCACCCTAATCCTAAACCAAACTCGCTGTGGGGGACAGTTCCCCTCTGACTAACCCCACCCTAATCCTAAACCAGACTCACTGTGGGGGCCAGTTCCCCTCTGACTAACCCCACCATAATCCCTAAACCACAGTCACTGTGGGGGCCAGTTCCCCTCTGACTAACCCCACCCTAACCCTAAACCAGACTCGTTGTGGGGGCCAGTTCCCCTCTGACTAACCCCACCCTAATCCTAAACCAGACTCACTGTGGGGCCAGTTCCCCTCTGACTAACCCCACCCTAACCCTAAACCAGACTCACTGTGGGGGACAGTTCCCCTCTGACTAACCCCTCCCTAACCCTAAACCAGACTCGCTGTGGGGGCCAGATCCCCTCTGACTAAACCCAACCTAACCCTAAACCAGACTTGCTGTGGGGGCCAGTTCCCCTCTGACTAAACCCAACCTAACCCTAAACCAGACTCGCTGTGGGGGCCAGTTCCCCTCTGACTAACCCCACCCTAACCCTAAACCAGACTCGTTTTGGGGGCCAGTTCCCCTCTGACTAACCCCACCCTAATCCTAAACCAGACTCACTGTGGGGGCCAGTTCCCCTCTGACTAACCACACCCTAACCCTAAACCAGACACACTGTGGGGGCCAGTTCCCCTCTGACTAACCCCACCCTAACCCTAAACCAGACTCGTTGTGGGGGCCAGTTCCCCTCTGACTAACCCCACCCTAATCCTAAACCAGACTCACTGTGGGGCCAGTTCCCCTCTGACTAACCCCACCCTAACCCTAAACCAGACTCACTGTGGGGGACAGTTCCCCTCTGACTAACCCCACCCTAACCCTAAACCAGACTCACTGTGGGGGACAGTTCCCCTCTGACTAACCCCTCCCTAACCCTAAACCAGACACGCTGTGGGGGCCAGTTCCCCTCTGACAAACCCCACCCTAATCCTAAACCAGACTCACTGTGGGGGCCAGTTCCCCTCTGACTAACCACACCCTAACCCTAAACCAGACTCGCTGTGGGGGCCAGTTCCCCTCTGACTAAACCCTACCTAACCCTAAACTAGACTCGCTGTGGGGGCCAGTTCCCCTCTGACTAACCCCACCCTTATCCCTAAACCAGACTCGCTGTGGGGGCCAGTTCCCCTCTGACTAAACCCTACCTAACCCTAAACTAGACTCGCTGTGGGGGCCAGTTCCCCTCTGACTAACCCCACCCTTATCCCTAAACCAGACTCACTGTGGGGGCCAGTTCCCCTCTGACTAACATCATGAACATAATGACAATATTACTTATGTATAGTGCAAGTCATGGTTTAAAATGATTAAACTAAGTAAGTGTTAAGGGTCAGTGTTTAAACATAGATTTTGTTTGAACTGTGAGATTAATGACCAATGTCTTTGAAGTCCATCCTGGATTAACTGCAGAAGTTCACATAGATGAAATTGTCCTTGTTAATTGGCTGATGAAGGCTTTTGTTGGCAATTGTTAGTCTATGTATTCCATTTCAAGATTGTAGTCCATCAATAGACAGAGGTGATGCAGGGAGAGATCAGGGATGTGAAATGCAGTTATACCCTTAACTGCGTTTAGCATTAGGCAGCACTTGTAAATTTGATTTGATGTCAGACCCTCTGGCACCCGAAATACAAGATACATTCAAAGGCATTAACAAATCGCTTGAAGAAGATTATGGCTTCCATAATTCAAGACTAGTCTTATTACATTCCAAAACATTCTATTTTTGATAACCTTTTTCTTGTGCATGATTTATTACATCTTACTGAGAGATATGGACTTGATATAGGTCTTATGTCACTTGACCAGGAAAAACCATTCGACAGAGTTGACATGGATATCTTTTGAATGCCTTGTCAGCCTTTGGATTTGGAGAGCAGTTCATCTCATGGATGTATATACTTAATACAGATGTTTACAGCCTGCTGAAGATAAATGGAACTTTAACAAGATCTTTTCCTGTATGTAAAGGTATAAGACAAGTATGTAGCATCTCTGGACTTTTATATGTAATATCCATAGAACCCTTATTAAGAGTTCTAAGGGAAAGATTGCAAGGTATTTCAGTCCTTAATCCCAATATATCGGAAACTACTACAGTTAGGCTTATTGCCTATGTTGATGATGTTATAGTCATAATAAGATCTCAAGAAGATATTTTTCAACTGAATAAGTATCTAGACTGCTCTCATATAAGGGGCGTACTCTGATTATTAATAATTTAGTAGCATCATCTCTGTGGCACAAGTTGGCATGCATGGATCCTCCTGTAAAGTTTTTGTAGTTTTGTTTTGGGATAAAAAATAAAACTCAGAGCGTGCTATACCTGCCAAAAGATGAAGGTGGTCATTGATTTCTACATCTACAAAGTAGAACGGCAACTTTTCGGTTGAAGATCATACAGAGATTTTTAAAAGGGCCAATGGACTTCAATTGGAGAGCGGTAACCTGCACCATTTTAAAGCATACGCTGGAGTTAAAAATGGATACGTTGTTTTTTTTTTTGGACCTCACAAATCTGGATATTGCAAAGCTGCCTATATTCTATATAAATCTATTTGAAGTTTGAAGCTTATTAAGCTTATCTGGCCCTAACTTTGAAAATGCAGAACTAGTGGCCGAAAAATGCAATAAAAAAAAAGTAAATTTTAACAATCGAGGAGAAAACAATGTTAAGGAAAATCTTTTCCCAATGTGAGAGATCATTTTCCAACTGTATATTTGTCACCTAAGTTAAATGAATGTACTGTTTTTTTTTTTCTAAATGCTGGAAAAGAAATGGATTGGGATTTTTCTCAATAGATGGTAAAAGTTTGTATAAAGCATGTGTGTTAATCTTTAACAAAAAAAACCTTAGAAAAGAAGGTAGACACACCTTGGCGTTCCTTTTTTAGGTTAAATGAGAGTGTAAAGCCAGAATGGAGAGCTCTGTATAATCCACCTTTAGAGAAAAGAGCTGGTGACATGCAATGGAGAATTCTTCATGGGGCAATTGCTTAAAATGTTTTTATTTCAAAGTTGAATGCTGGAAATAGTTTAGATTGTGGTGGTGGCGTAGAGGCTAAATCACAGGGCTGTTAATCAGAAGGTTGCTGGTTCGATCCCCTCAGCCACCACCATTGCGTCCTTGAGTAAGACACTTAACTCCAGGTTGCTCCGGGGGGGATTGTCCCTGTAATAAGTGCACTGTAAGTCACTTTGGATAAAAGCATCTGCCAAATGCATAAATGTAAATGTAAATTGTGCTTTTTGTTTTGAAAAAGAAACAATATTCCAATGTAACAGGTTACAACCTTTATTCAGACTGTTGGAGGGTATTTTTGATGTTTTTGGTGAAGGGTTTTCTTCTTTAGAGATTTTTATTCTTGGTGTAAAGTATAAGCGAAGTAACAGATTTGTTTGCCAGGTTTTACATTTTATAGTAGGTAATATAATAGTATTATTATAAAATGTTTTATAATAATATTATAAAAATACTATAACATTTATAGTAGGTATATATTAGCAGGAAAATAGAATAGAATTAAAGCCTGGACAGAATATTATTGTTTTATTTTCAACATCTGTAAAATCAAGAGTGTTAATTGAATTTCACTATTACAAGTCCATGAATGATATCTGTACTTTTGAAACAATATGGTGCTACAAAAATGTTTATGCTTTATGTGCAGTTATTTTTGTAGATTTTTGTTTGAAAATTTTTATTTGTAATATGATTGTATGTTTTTGTTTTGTATGAGTCTCTCTCTCTCTCTCTCTCTCTCTCTCTCTCAAGATTCAAGATTCAAATAGCTTTATTGGCATGGTGAAAGAAATCTTTACATTGCCAAAGCATTCATAACACTATACAATACAAATAAGTCAATAATTATAAAATAAAAATAAATAAATAAATCAAAATAAAGTTGATGTTTTTTCATAAATGAAAATAAACATAGCAATAAAAATGTTTAATTTTCTAATAGTTATAATAGTGTCTCTAGGCGTATGGTTGGTAGCTCTGTCCTGCAGGAGGCTCTTTGTTCGTGACAGGACCTCACGTACCTGGCAGCCAGGCTTGAGCTCGCTGGGCTTTCTCCTAGCAGGAGTGGGAGTTTGTCCATATTTGATTTTTGGTGGAAGTCTTTCTGGTAGGTTGTAAAAAGGGGATAGAAAGTGTCCCTAATGTTTGTATAATTGGGGCAGGATGTCTCTGTTTCCATTTGATTCTCTGTGCAGTGAGGGCACAGTCGCTCTTCCCTCGGCAGCCAGGTCTGTCTGTGTCTGCCTGTCTCTATGCTCAGTGTGTGTTCACTGAGTCTGTACATGCTCAGGACTTTCCTCACTTTCCTCATATTTTCTGTTTAGGGCCAAATAGCATTCCAATTTACTCTGTTTGGCTGTTGCGTCTGTCCAATGTTTGAGGTATTTCTCTTTTTGTGTTTTAATTATTTGGTTTAGTCTGGCTATGTTTTTATTGTCAGTTTGTGACGTCATCTCTAAGACCAATCGGCCGAGGGCGTTCTTCTCTGGCTTCAGCTCTTGGTAGGTCAGGGCTTTGTTCTCTCTCTCTCTCTCTCTCTCTCTCTCTCTCTCTCTCTCTGAGTGGATGCTGTGAGTGAGTGGGCGGAGTCGGCGTGTGTGAGTGAGAGTGCTGCGGTACGAGTGAGTGTATTCTTTCTTTCTATTCTTTTTGTATGTTGCATCTGATTTAGGGTTTTGGTTAAAGCTTGTTTGAACACAAAGAAAGTCTTAGGAGAGGGGGGTTTGAGTTTTGGGTACGCTGTCAACCAGCTTTTTGCTGGTCGGCAATGGCGGGTCCAAGCCAAACAAAGTTTGAGCAGCTTTCACGCAGACATGGGATAAAACTTGCGCTTGTGGTGAACTGCTCCGTGGAGGATTGCAGCTTGGCTGTGGGCAAAGCTGCTGGTTATGATAGTATATTATCAGCTTCACGAATGAACAGTGCTGTTGTTATCGTCCTTGATACCATCGAGAAGGTAAACAGTGTCGTTCAGAGTGGAGTAATAATTCAGGACACTTTTACTCCGGTAATGCCGCTGGTTCAGCCGGCAAGAAGGATAACATTGTCAAATGTACCACCTTTCATTAAAGATGAGCTTTTAATGAATGAATTTTCTAGGCATGGCAAAATTGTTTCACAAATGAAAAGGATTCCACTGGGGTGTAATTCACCCTTGCTTAAGCATGTTGTGTGTTTTAGACGGCAAATACACATGATCTTAAAGAATGATTTGGATGAATTGAATGTGTCGTTTAAATTCAGATTTGATGGCTTTGATTATGTTTTATATGCATCATCGGATACCATGAAATGTTTTGGCTGTGGACAAGGGGGGCACATTAGGCGTGCATGTCCTGAGAGAACAAATGAGTCAGATTCTGAGCCGGTGCCGACCGGAGAAACAGAGCGTGAGAGTAGTAGCGCAATGGTTACTAATGACTCTGATGGCGGAGATGATGATATTAATGAGGCGGAAGGGATCACAGAAAATGAGGAAAAAGAAACTGATGCAGTGTCTGCTGTTGTTGCTAATATGGCTGAGGCCATTGTGGAGGAAGAGGAGATTGTAACGGACATTGTTAGCGATGAAACATTTTTCAAAATACCCATTACTAAGAGAAAAAGACCTAAGAAGAGTACAGAAAAGTCCAAAATGAGCCGATTAACAAAAATAGAAGTTGAAAAACTTGATGATGCTGAAGGCAATATGATTGATGATTCTGACAATGAAGTAGTGGACAGTAAAACAGGAAGAAGTCAACGCAGTGATTACAATCTTGAGAAAATAAAATCTTTTCTGCAAAGAACTAAGAATGTTAAAAATGTTCAGTTTGAGGATTTCTTTGCTAACCTCAGAATGTTTATTGATTCAGTGACAATGATAATGAGAGGTGAAGGAGGGGAACAGTTTACAGTACAGGAGATACAGTATATAGGCTGAAAAAACTGGTTTCCAAACTGAAATTAGAAATGCAAACTGCAGATGGTTTTGAAACCACATAATTTATGCTTTTTCATGTTTTTGGTCTGTTTGTGTCTTTTCATATAATTTAATCTAATGAGTGTGATGAGGGTGAGCTCTCTTAACTTAAATGGTGCCCGAGATATGCATAAAAGAGCTTTGCTGTTTGAGCTCATCAAACAAAAGAATATTGATGTAATGCTTGTTCAAGAAACACACAGTGACTGTGTTAATGAAATTGATTGGAGAAAAGAATGGGAGGGTGAAGTCAGGCCCGGATTACCCAATGGGCATTATGGGCAAGGGCCCAGGGGCCCATGCGCACTTGGGGCCCAAGCGAGGGGAAGATTTTTTTTTTTTTTTTCATTTCGAAAACAGAGCGTATATTTGCACTACGTGCCGGCCCGGTGCCTGTCTTTTTAGCAAAAAGACGCTCGACACAAAATAACTACTGTAGCGTAAGGCGTGAGGTGCATGATGGTAGCTTTTGACGCTGTTCGGCCAGAGTTCGAATCCGCCTTTTGCCGAACTCGCTCTTCTCCCTTTTCCCAACACATGCAGGTACTTACTGCTGGTGGTGACACATACGCGTGCATTTGAGCAACACTGGCAACAAAACTAGCACTAGTGTAATTGCTAAATAAGTTAATTGCCATTATGCAACGTTTTAGAAAAGTATGAATTAGCAGAATATCCAGTGTTATGAAAACAGTAGGTCAACATAACTACAATGCATTCTTTAATTCCCTGTCTTATTCTGCCCTCTGGCATATCGAAATTAATACAAACCTTAACATAAAGAGACGGACAGTGTTATTAACAGAATGTAAAAATCATACTAATAATACTATGTAAAAAAAATCTGATGAGCCCAGAATATAAACTCAACGTGTTTAATTACGTTATAAGCATTGCCGAATACACTCAAATGAGATCGACTCAGAAAAGACGCCAATAAATGCACGCGTCACCTGCTACATCCTCTTTGTTGCATGCATAAATTATGATCACTAATACAAAATACAACATTTTATTCACAAAAATGTCTCTATTTGTAGAAATTGCTGCACATTCGTTGAATTCTGAATTTTGCACACATAAGTTGAAAGCAATTTGTTTGTGGATAGTAGGCACAAGAACAACACAAACACAAAAGCGTCTCAGTGCACTGTCACTGATGGCCATTGAATCTCAGCTGGTCATGGACTTGGATTTTGATGACATTGTAACTGAGTTTGCTAACAGGAAAGCCAGGAAGAAGTCTTTTTAAGGGCAGCCGGAGAGAGGAGAGGAGGAGAGACAGACAGACAGACAAAAAGTGAGGAGAGGAGGAGAAAGACAGACAGACAGACAAAAAAGTGAGGAGAGGAGGAGAAAGACAGACAGACAGACAGACAGACAGACCCTGAGGAGAGGAGGAGAGGATGAGACAGACAGCCCCTGAGGAGAGGAGGAGAAAGACAGACAGACAGACAGACAGACCCTGAGGAGAGGAGGAGAGCATGAGACAGACAGACAGACCCTGAGGAGAGGATGAGACAGACAGCCCCTGAGGAGAGGAGGAGAGGATGAGACAGACAGCCCCTGAGGAGAGGAGGAGAAAGACAGACAGACAGACAGACAGACCCTGAGGAGAGGAGGAGAGGATGAGACAGACAGCCCCTGAGGAGAGGAGAAAGACAGACAGACAGACAGACAGCCCCTGAGGAGAGGAGGAGAGCATGAGACAGACAGACAGACCCTGTGGAGAGGAGGAGAGGATGAGACAGACAGCCCCTGAGGAGAGGAGGAGAGCATGAGACAGACAGACAGACCCTGAGGAGAGGAGGAGGTATTGTGTGTGTGTGTGTGTGTGTGTGTGTGTGTGTGTGTGTGTGTGTGTGTGTGTGTGTGAGAGAGAGAGAACAACTTACATGAAATATAGTATTATCAAAAAAAACAAAAACAAGCTGCTTTATTTTACATTTGATTTACATTTACATTTAGGGCATTTGGCAGATGCTTTTATCCAAAGCGACTTACATGTAGTACATTTGTCAATAGTTGGACAGGTCATACACCAGCAATTGTAATTTGTATTGTAAGCAACCAATATTATACCATAATACTTACAGCATCTTGTAATGTGTCTACTACCATTTCACTATCATTCAATCATCAAACAAAGTGCCATTAGGGGCCATGAATAATAAAGTGCTAAATACATAAGTGCAGAATTTTTTAGTATAAAGAAGAGAGAGTATAAAGAAGAGTAAAAAAGTTGAGTTAAGATGACCTATACTGTTTGCATCCTTTTCATCACAGGAAGAGGAGAGGGGGAGAGAGACAAAGAGCGGCAGCCCCTGTAGAGCCGAGGAGTAGAGGACAGGAGAGGAAGAGAGAGACAGACAGGAAAGCTACATTAATGGGTGTGTGTACGTGTTTGTGTGTTAATTATGGAAGAATTTGATTCATATAACTGGATTGGTAAAGGTGAGGCACTATGTGCTTGCATATGCCAGCTAGCTGCTCGCTATAGGTGTTACCAGCAAATAGTATCCAAAAATTCAACTATATTGGAATGTCAGTGTGAGTAAATGGGTGAACAAACCCTATAACATAAAAAGGGGTGAATTCAATTCAGATTTTCCTGTGCATAATCTTTATAAAGGCCATGGTAACCAGGAAAATATAAAATATAACTTATCAAAATATCCCTACAAGACATTGTGCCCAGGGGCCTCTGAATTCTTAATCCGGGCCTGGGTGAAGTGTTGCTTGAGCATATGGGCTCCACTAGAGGAGGGGTGGCTGTCCTATTTGCTAAGAATTTTTTACCTGTTTCATGTGAGGTTAAACATGTGATTTCTGGCAGACTAATATTCATAAAAGCTCAATTTAAAAAATTCACGGCTGTGTTTATTAGTGTGTATGCTCCTGCAAATGGTAATGAAAGAGTATGCTTTCTCAAAAAGGTAAATACAATTCTGCAGAATTGTAGTTCTGATGATTTTCTGTTTTTGGGTGGGGATTTTAACTGTACACAGAATTATAGTCTAGACAGAAATCATATGGAACCTCATGTACCTTCAAGTCATGCACTAAATGAGCTCATTGAGACATCTAGCTTATGTGATATATGGAGGGAGATGAATAATAATGTAAGACAATATACGTGGGCACATAACAGAGAAAATGTTATTTCCTTAGCCAGATTGGATAGGTTTTATTGTTTTAGACATCATTTTAATATTGTGAAAAGTTGTTTTATTACTCCAACTGGCTTTTCTGATCATTGTTTAGTCACATGTAACATAGGTATAGCAAATATAAAGATAAGGAGTGCATATTGGCATTTCAACACTTCCTTGTTGAGTGATGTGAATTTTAAAGATGTTTTTGTTACTTTTTGGAATAATTTCAAATAAAAAAAACAGTGCTTTGAGAATTTATGCCAGTGGTGGGATTATCGAAAGGTTGAAGTGAAAATGCTTTGTCAACAGTATACTTTCAGTGTCTCTCGGGACATCACTAGATCAATGGAAAAACTGGAATCTGAAATAATGGAGGTACAAGGGTTAGCAGAGGTTACTGGGGAGGGAAGACATATCGAGACACTTAAAGCTAAGAGATCCCGTCTTGCAGATTTGCTTGGCATTAAAGCACAGGGGGCGCTGGTCCGATCTCGTTTTCAAAGTTTAACACAGATGGATGACCCATCTAAGTTTTTCGTTGGTCTGGAAAAAAAGAACGGTCAGAGTCGCTATTTTAATTCTTTGTATTCTGAAAATGGGCAAGAATTAACAGAGACATCTGAAATCAGAAAACGAGCTGTACAATTCTATAGCAAATTGTACAGTAGTGAATACAGAAAGCAGGAGGAGATATCTGCTGACTTTTATGAAGGTCTGCCAAATGTTCTGGAAGACTCAAAGGCAGAGCTGGAGAGGCCTCTTTCTGAAGTAGAGCTCCTGAATGCCCTGAAGGGCATGGAGAGCGGGAAGGCTCCTGGGATTGATGGACTCCCTATTGAGTTTTATAAAGAACTTTGGGCTATACTGGGTGAGGATCTGTTGTCAGTCCTAAATGAAAGTTTGGCTGATGGTTCTTTGCCTTTGAGCTGCAAAAGAGCAGTGATTACATTGTTACCTAAAAAAGGTAATTTGCAGGAGATTAAGAACTGGCGACCTGTGAGTTTGCTGTGTTCTGATCTTAAAGTCCTCTCTAAGACTCTGGCTAATAGACTGAGAAAAGTGATGGGGCAGGTCATTCATTCTGACCAGACGTACTGTGTGCCGGGCAGGTCAATCACAGATAATGTCTGTCTGATACGGGATGTTTTAAGTGTTTCAGAACTTTTAGGGTTAAAATTGGGGCTTATCTCTATTGATCAAGAAAAAGCATTTGATAGAGTTGAACAGCAGTATCTATGGGACACCTTAGAAGCTTTTGGTTTTAGTTCTGGTTTTTCTCATATGATAGGAGTGTTGTACCAAGACACTGAAAGTTTACTGAAGATCAATGGTGGTTTGAGTGCACCTTTTAAGGTTGGTAGAGGAATTAGACAAGGTTGTGGACTGTCCAGTATGCTTTACTCGTTAGCTATTGAACCAATGCTGAATAAGCTAAGAACAAAAATTAAAGGTTTATTATTGCATCATGATACTCAGCATCAAATTTCAGCTTACGCTGATGATGTAATAGTTATGGTAAATGGGCAGCAAGACATTAACCAGCTAGTTTCTGTTATTAATGACTTTGAAACAATTTCAGCTGCCAAAGTTAATTGGGAAAAGAGTGAAGCACTGGCTGTGGGGAAATGGGAGGAAGGGCTACCAAAATTACCTAGTGGGCTGACTTGGAAGAGGGAAGGTTTTAAATATTTAAGAGTACATCTTGGGGATTCCAATACTCAACAAAAGAATTGGGAAGGGGTGATTGAAAAAATAGAAGGAAAATTGAAAAAATGGAAATGGATTCTCCCACAATTGTGTTTTTAGAGGGAGAGTTTTAATAGTTAATAATTTGGTTGCTTCAACATTGTGGCATAGACTGTCTTGTGTGGATCCACCTGTTGGACTACTGTCCCATTTACAGGCAATCCTAGTTAATTTTATTTGGGACAATTTACACTGGACTCCCCAAAGTGTGCTCTTTCTTCCTAAAGAAGAGGGAGGACAAGGTTTGGTGCATTTGCCAAGCAGACATGCAACTTTTCGCCTGCAGTTTATTCAGAAATTTCTGACTGGCCCTGCAGACTTGGTGTGGAGAAAGATGGCCAAAATAATTTTACATACAGTGGATGGACTTGGACTAGATGCTGTGCTTTTCTTAATGGATGTGAAACAATTTCGTCCAGCAGGAATGCCTAATTTTTTTATGGACTTTTCAGAGTGTGGGGATTTTTTAGCGTTTGCAGGTTGGAGGTGACAAATTCCTTGTACTGGCTACTAGAAGAACCTCTTATCAAAGGAGCTCGCATGGATATTTCGGGTGATAATGTTCCGGGACTTACACAGATATTGTGTGCTTCTAAATCAGTGACATTGAGGCACATAATTAATGTGGCTGGTCAAGAGATGAATGACATAAATGCAGTGGCCACTTTGCTGGGACAGAGGTCAACTCGTCACACACTGACCATAATGGATATGTGGAAAGCAAGGCTGACAAATGAGGAACTGTCTTTAATAAAGGATTTTAAAAATGGAAGAGTGAATCTTGATACAAGAGACCCTTTTCCAAAACTCTGGATTACACCGGACTTAAAAGAAATGTCAGGTCCTTTGTTGGATCTTAACGGACTGCAAAATTTAGAACTGAGTGAATTAGAGGGGAAAGTGATGTATAAATGCTGTGTGAAGGTTTTAAATAAAGGAACACTGAATGGGAGGGTTGACACAGTGTGGAGGGATAAACTCGGGTTGAAAGAAGAAATGAAGCCAGTGTGGAGGGTGTTGTACAAACCACCATTGACAAAAAGATCTGGTGATTTACAGTGGAGAATATTACATGGAGCTGTGGCTCAAAATGTTTAAAAAAAATTAAACATTTTGGCTCAAATTTCTCACAGAGTCTCAGAATTTATTATAATCTACATCATAAAAAATTTGAAAAGATTTCTTTAAAATTATATTAAACACTGTGGCGCGGGTCCTGGAATTCAGCACTGAATTCTTTGTTAAAAGGCCTTCTGAAAATCCAAAATTTCAGTGATTAAGCTATCGAATATAGAATATAGGGGAAAAGTCACATGAGAGGAGGCAATGTCTCCACTTTGAATTGATTGGTCACTAACCTGTCATTAATTCATCAATGTGACAATACCGTGCTCGCAGCAGATGCACAGATTGCCCTGAATGGAGCAAACGTAAGCATTTGGACTTATAACAGAATAAATGGCTAACCAACACAAACAATACCACTTCTGTTCACATCAGAATCAAAATGAGCCTAAAATAGAACATGAAATGGTCTGTGAGTGAGTGGGTTTAGCGAGCACTTCTGTTCATTTCACACCATATTGTAAGCCTGTTTATCGGTCCAATGGCGGTCTCCAATAATACGGGTGAAGGTCTCTGCGCGTTACAGTCTTTCTTGTACGCAACACAACAAGATTAAATGAAATACATTTTCTCTTATGTATTATCTCGTTATTTCATCTGACTCCATAAATGAAAAAGGTTTTTAATGATATCTGAGTATCATTAAAAGTGAGCGAATGTTTGATTATTCCTTTAACTCTTTAATTATATTTTACCCGCTTAGATTAAGAAACTATGTCGCTTTGAGGTCCTCGCGTGTTTTCTCTACACCGTGGGTCTCCACGATCACAAGCGGCCAGTATTGGATCATCAAACAGAGGTAATTGCTATATACCTGAGATCGGTCACGTTCACGTATACACAATCAAAGATACTTCAGTATAGCCCCATGGAATTGCATACACTTGAATGTAACTTAACGTTTTCTTCAGTAGAGGTCACGGCCACTAGTACAGATGTAAGTTGACCAACATAACTTCTCTTGTTATAGCTTTGGATTGGCCATGTCGTGGTTTCCCACGTACACTTATCTGGAGAAACATCAAATTAAAACAGAGGTAAGACACACCCGAATTTAGATTGGTCAAGCAGCATTTGCTGTTCTAAACGGAAATTCCCTTTTTGTCTTTGCAAACCAAGTACACTTGAATCGATGCCAAATATTAGTCGTCACTAATCTGACGCAGACTTGCGGTAACATACGAATCATTTAATCTGTTTGAGAAACACAATGTCAGAGTCAGTCAGAATAAAATCAAATGTTGACAATTTATTGACCAGGTAACATAATCAATTCATCAATTCCAATTAGACATTGATAAGTCAAAGTTAGACATTTTATCAAAACATAAGAAATACGAATTGCAATCACCTGAAATAAACTACAAACAGTAAACTGTTTGGGGTCGTCTGATTACAGAGAGCCCTGAGCAATGTGTCGCCTCTCCTTAAATACCCAGATAATTCAACATGCTTACCAAATGGTGGTGTCTGTCATAATTAGATTTTGGTCCCCTGTTGAGGGGGTTCCTGTAGATTTACATACAGGAGGTATGGAGGATCTGGGGGAGGGCACACCTTTAAGGGGCACACCAAATTTCACATATTTTATAACTTCTTTTTTGCTTTTCATTATGGCTGGGAGGATGAGACCAGTTTACCAGGTGCACTGAGAGACTTTAAATGATACCAAACATGTTATAGTTACTTTTTGTACACACTTCACATTGCATAGGTTTTTAGTGAGCTTTAAGTGAGGAGGAGGAGTAAGATGAAGATACTTTAGAAGGGAGGTGTTAGCTGCACAGTATGTTGCATCTCGGATGTTGCTGTTACATCTGCGAGAGAGAGTTCAGATGTTAATTCTCATGAGAGCCTTTTGTTTTCTCGAGGAGAAGCCCAGGCTCACTGGCACCCGCCTTACAGTTTTCCCCATTTGGCACCGTGGGCCACACAAAGGGTTTCCTGCGGTGTCACTTCAGTCTTTGTAAGGTGGGCAGCTGTAAGGGGCTGAGAGCAAGTGCCATGTCTGTTGATAGACCTGATGAGGCATCTGAAGTCGCAACACAGTGTCTGGTTGAGGTTAGCACATGTGTTCAGTTCATAGAGTCCATCAAGGCATTTGTGGCTTGTTCAGTGTACATGTCATTCCATCATGGAGAAACATCTGCTTCTGGTTGTACCTTTAATGATGATCTGACTCTTTGAAGAATTCTCTGCCACCTCCATTGGTGGTCTTCTGGGCAGACCTCAATTAGGTGAAGGAGTTCTCCCTGGCAATGCATATACACCTGAACAGCTTCTTAAATGACCATGTAAAGATGAAACTCTGAAGAACTTAACTGACACAATAAAAGGTTGAGTAATACATGATGAAAAGACAAACAATGAATCAATGTCACCAGTGCGAGTGGTAATCCAGGTCTCAAGTGGGTATTTAAAAATGCAAAGGGGACTAATTAATCTGAATTAATTAAAGGAAAGGTGGCACAGAGTTCAAGGCAATTAGAACATGTATCATCAATATACAATATTACAGTGGATACTAAATTAAAGGAAACATACCACAAAGTCAGTATAACTAGTATTTCCATCAGTGGCAGGCATCATTAAACATATAGTTATAATACTAATTCTATGATTTTAGAATCACAGTTACAGACATATATAATAATAACAGTGTTAATTCAAAATGATCTAATGTGTGTGATTTGGTGGCTAAGTCACAATTGATGATACATGTCTATTTTCAAAATGTGAAGTGGATCGATAGAAGCATCTGCATTTCATATCGTCAACTTATTTTATTTTTATATTGTTATTAGCAATGCGTTGGAAACCAGGGGCCCTCTGGTTTGCAACCATTCCGACAACAATCAATTGGTTTGATTTATACGTACGTGGAAATGTTGAAATTTTGTTGCTTGCAATTAGTAATTAAATCATCGATGTGTGACTGTAGCCATGCACATGTCCCATGTATATTACAGTATTTAAAAGGAAAGTTGTAAATAGTGCCTGTTTTATGGAAACAGGTTTGTAATATCCTATGTGTGAGAGGCTATGTGTATGTGAGAGGCGGGCCAGATCTTCAGTGGATTAGTATCTTCAGAATCTCTGCCATTATTTTGTTCCATGATGTGTCGTAATAAAAGTGGGTGCTCTGTATGTTTAGGAGATGGGTGGAACCTGATCTAGAGCAATTGGTGTTGTATAATTTTTGGTTCCGGTGCTAAACCGGGAGGCCGAACAGATATTTTTATTTTTGTGGAGCTGTGAGGTTTGAATGGCCTGTTAGATTTGCTTTCGCACCCATCTCCAGCATGGCCAAATTGATGTCCTGGCTTGAGGCCGGGGATCAGAATTCTTTTTCATCTGTCCCTCACGACATTGTAACCTGAAATATGAACAACTACAGAAAGAGAAAACAGTTAATGTTGAACCTTTAATTAATTTGCATTTAGACATGTGGTACTTTATTTTCCTCCGATGGTCAAAGCCAAACTGTTACAGACAGCTTTAGTCTCATAATGTATGGTTTGTGCCATCAGGGGGAGAAACATGTACCATTGCAATGTCCAATGCAAATTTTATTTCAAAGATCAAATTAGACTGAGCATCCTTGGTGAGATCTGAATTACTGCTGATATTTTAGTGCAGTTTGGAGTGTGAAGCACCTTAAGCTGTTCTCACAGTTGAGTCTGTACAGTCTGCTGTTGTGAGCAATATAAGCCCCAGTTCTGCTGGGGAACTTTCTGAGCATTGTTTTATTGCTCCCAACACAGCTCTGTGGTCAAAGAATCAATTCACATTTTGGTGATGTGTCTTCTGCTTAGCATTTTTTAAGGATGCTATTCACACGTTTGATCATCTATGACCTATGATCTCGGTGGTCCGTTAGGGTTATGAAATTTTGCCTGATGTTTAGCATTTTACACACAAATATTTTCATTGTCTATCCAGTGGAATGGTTCCCCTGATCAGATTTTAAATTCAATTGGTGCTTCTCAGCGAGAGATGATTTGGTTCATTATCATGTGCCACTGCATTGGTGCACAGTAAACAACGACCGTATACTCCTCCCTCTTGGCACTGAGAAGAGAACCAATGAAATTCAAATCACAAGAATTTTCAGGGCCGGTAAGGTTGTTCGGTTTGCAGTGTCACTACAAATATACATGTCTAATATACATCTGCAATGCCATGCATAACCTTTCCCGTCTGTGGCCATGCATGGCCATTATAATATAATGCATATTATAATGTGATTATAATACAACTATATTGTATTAAAATAGTATAAATTAAACTGATTTTATCACTGGTTTCTGAAGGGCTTCTGGAACGATGTATTTATCGTCATAAATCATGCCTTCAGTGACCTTGACTAGTTGGTCCTGCTGCAGGTGCGGTGTCAGCTCTCCATCAGAACTCCACAGTTCTTGTTGGTACTGTTTTGAGTTAATAGGAATAGTCTGAACCGCACTCACAGCAGGAACAATCAGCCTGTCAGGCTGCCATTCATCTCCCTATGGGGATGGAGGCCACATATCCCTATTGGTGATGGTATTTTCCATTATTCCGTTGGCATTGTGGGCCACGCCCTTTTGGCAGTTTTGTTTTTTAAACTCTGTGAAGAAATTTGTGAATAGTTTCAACAGGTGGCTATTGGGCGTTTTTTGGCAATGTTTTGCTTGTTTTCTCAAATCTCTTTCTCTTTTTTGGCAATCTCTTATGAGATGGTTACACTTTTTGCAATAATGGCATTGCATTTTGCTCTGAGATCTTTGGTTAAGTTTCTCTGGGCCTTTCCCTTCTGTTAACCATTTTGTGGACGCAACACTACGGGGTTTTGATCTCCACCTGCTTTCTATTCTTGAACCCCAGTCTACTATTGATCTGAACGTGTGTTCGGCCGGGTCGACACCATTGGATAAAACCGTTTGAACTGGGATGCCGGCATTTTTCTTAACAAGCTGTAGTAATGCGTCATGGTCACGGTTTGCATTTTCTAGGCCTGAGTGTTCTTTGTATGTTACCCATAACCGTTCAGCGTACGTTTCAAATGACTCATTACTGGCTTGTTTGATTTCAAATATTTTTCTCCAATCTGTATGTGTCGGTCCCTCATGTCTAATAATGCCTGTTTTAGACGCTCAGTAGATCATTTCGTCGGTTTCGTTATTGTCTCGGTTCATAATGTTGCCAGATTTCATCTCTGTGGTTAGTTTTGGTCTGAGCTCCTCAGGAATTGTGAAGAGAGCTATTTGCCATACATCTCTAATTTCTAATTTGTACACCGTGGCCTGTAACATCAATGCTTCCCAGTAGGGTTGAAACGGCCCTTTTCTCGGCATAATTCCTACGACTTGTTTATGTCTAGAGCATTCTTCGCATGTTAACGGGCGGCTGATTGTTGTGATTTCATCATCCGCGTGCGTCATGGTTTTAAGCACAGCGACATTAACTGATTTCTTTGGCAAGTCATTAGATTTTGTTCGAGTCTTTACTGAGCTTCGCAGGTTTGGTTCTTCAGGCCGCAGGTTCACAAGAGCTCGGTTACGAGTTTCTCTCTGTGGCCTGTCTCCTAACGCGGCATTGTCATCATCATCATTTTGAGTCTCTAGCTCAAAGGTTTTATCCAGTGCTGCTCGTTTAACTGCAGCTACTGGAAACCCGGATTTATCGCAGCAATCTTCGAGAGCAGATATGTAATTCCTGCCGGTTTTAAGTTTTCTTTGAATTTGATCAATTGTTTTTGCCATTTCTTCGCGTTGTCTAACCCACCCCTGTTGCTCGTACGTGAAGGCTTCGACTCGTGCTCTTACCTTTTGCAATTCGTCAGATCGCAATCTTTCGATTTCTTTGATATTTGCTATTGTTCGTTCGTTCTCGGTTATGGTCTCGAGGTCGTTACGACGAAGCAAATAAACAATTGCAGCGGGAATGTTATTGTATTTTGATTTTGATTTCAATTTCGCACCCTCAGCAGAATACCAGGATATTAATTCGTTGTTGCTCCACTTTAATTTTAGTCCCTTGTCGCTTAACCGAACAAGGAGGTTTTTTAATTGCACACCTAAAATATCCATAATTTCCCCGTCTATACCGCTGCTGTGCTTTCCCTGGAAAGACATGTTTCCAGTCTAATTCTTATGCCCACCGGAGTTTTCGGTTCCGGTCTTAATAAATGTGAGGTGTAAACAATCTCCCCCTCAACACTTCTAAAAGGCAAATAAAGATTGACTTACCACAGCAGCTGGAGATAGGTGAGAAGGTCAAACCTCATGTCCCGGGCAGGGATCAAGTTGAATGTTGCGCTGGAAAGACGTTGCTCGTCTGGTTGCGAGATCACGGAAGGGCTGTCACCACTTTGTAAGCCCGTTTATCGGTCCAATGACGGTCTCCAATAATATGGGTGAAGGTCTCTGCGCGTTACAGTCTTTCCTTGTACGCAACACAACAAGATTAAATGAAATACATTTTCTCTTATGTATTATCTCGTTATTTCATCTGACTCCATAAATGAAAAAGGTTTTTAATGATATCTGAGTATCATTAAAAGTGAGCGAATGTTTGATTATTCCTTTAACTCTTTAATTATATTTTACCCGCTTAGATTAAGAAACTATGTCGCTTTGAGGTCCTCGCGTGTTTTCTCTACACCGTGGGTCTCACGATCACAAGCGGCCAGTATTGGATCATCAAACAGAGGTAATTGCTATATACCTGAGATCGGTCACGTTCACGTATACACAATCAAAGATACTTCAGTATAGCCCCATGGAATTGCACACACTTGAATGTAACTTAACGTTTTCTTCAGTAGAGGTCACGGCCACTATTACAGATGTAAGTTGACCAACATAACTTCTCTTGTAATAGCTTTGGATTGGCCATGTCGTGGTTTCCCACGTACACTTATCTGGAGAAACATCAAATTAAAACAGAGGTAAGACACCCAGATTTAGATTGGTCAAGCAGCGTTTGCTGTTCTAAACGGAAATTCCCTTTTGTCTTTTGCAAACCAAGTACACTTGAATCGATGCCAAATATTAGTCGTCACTAATCTGACGCAGACTTGCGGTAACATACGAATCATTTAATCTGTTTGAGAAACACAATGTCAGAGTCAGTCAGAATAAAATCAAATGTTGACAATTTATTGACCAGGTAACATAATCAATTCATCAATTCCAATTAGACAGTGATAAGTCAAAGTTAGACATTTTATCAAAACATAAGATATACGAATTGCAATCACCTGAAATAAATTACACACAGTAAACTGTTTGGGATCGTCTGATTACAGAGAGCCCTGAGCAATGTGTCGCCTCTCCTTAAATACCCAGATAATTCAATATGCTTACCAAATGGTGGTGTCTGTCATAATTAGATTTTGGTCCCCTGTTGAGGGGGTTCCTGTAGATTTACATACAGGAGGTATGGAGGATCTGGGGGAGGGCACACCTTTAAGGGGCACACCACATTTCACATATTTTATAACTTCTTTTAGCTTTTCATTATGGCTGGGAGGATGAGACCAGTTTACCAGGCGCACTGAGAGACTTTAAATGATACCAAACATGTTATAGTTACTTTTTGTACACACTTCACATTGCATAGGTTTTTAGTGAGCTTTAAGTGAGGAGGAGGAGTAAGATGAAGATACTTTAGAAGGGAGGTGTTAGCTGCACAGTATGTTGCATCTCGGATGTTGCTGTTACATCTGCGAGAGAGAGTTCAGATGTTAATTCTCATGAGAGCCTTTTGTTTTCTCGAGGAGTAGCCCAGGCTCACTGGCACCCGCCTTACAATATTAAGGTGCAAGTGAGTGATCCAAAAATAAAGTGACTAATAAAAAGAATAGCTGAACAACAATTAATAGAAATAGATACTTTAAATATTCTTGTTGCTGTATAATTGTATTACTTTTGAAGCAAGAAGAAAAAAATAGACTACATACACATAAGTTCAATATCTGTCACTCACTTGACATTGTGTCAACGTAATGACACTAGGGGTTGAACTTGGGAGCTCCAAACACCTCTGATGTTTGGCGCATTACAGCAGGTTCTCCCTTTCTTGCACAGATAAGTGCAGAGATCGCCCCTGGGTGCTTCAGTAGCCACACTTAAGAGAATAAAGAGTATATTTTCTCTAAAAGAGGAACCCCCACACAGAGGTTAAAGCAGACTTTCATTTGTAAGGCTTCCAAAAGTCCATAATATATGCACAACTCGAATAATAAGACATTTCAGCTTAATCCAGGAACATTTTACACAAAGTCACAGTATTTTACTGATTTAACCTTCTAAAATGTACAGAATGCATTTAAATCCATGATTTATACACTTCCTAGTCTTGCTAGGTAATTCTGACAATTGCTTTGAACTGTGGTGACTTATATACCTGACAAATGAACGATTATAGCCTGATGTACCTCTTTAAAATATGTGTAATGTTTATCCATGTTTTATAACCAAGGAACTAACCAGTATGATTTTGTAACAAGGGATTTTTAATGTTTTGTTACCTACATATACAATATTCATGAAACAATGACATATTTTGTATGTAAACATTCACGGGCATATGCAGAGAAAGCTGATGACAACGAATACCATGTCTCTTCTCAAGATATAAGAGGTCCTGATTAAGTATGCACTATTTTTGAGCGGGAGATTTGTAAGACTCCGAAACAAAGAATCACAAATCAGCTGTCGGAAAGGACATCCCAGTCGACCATGTGACTCTGAAAAGTCACTTCTGATTGGCGCAGGACACCCTTTGGGGACACTCCAATCTTCAGTTCAGATGCTTCCAAACAGGAAGAACACCCACTCTTCCTCTTGACTCTGCTCTCTTAACACTCTTCCTCCGTGTTTTCTCTGACCACTGCACGGCATCTAGTCTGAAACAGACCACGCCATGTGAGGCTCCAGGAAGCATGGGACTCAAAGTCCTGAGGAAGCCAGGACACACCACGAGGCACAAATACACGCAAGTACAACGATACACATTGCTCAAAGTGCTGGTGCATTGATTAAATACTTTGGGTAATCTGATAGCAAATCGATGTAGCCTCAAATAATGATAACTGGTTCTTTAGGTATTGTCAATAGACTCCATAAAGATCCTTTTCACTGTATTGATAATTTATTTCACCTTCTGTCACTACACACCAACCTGTCTCATGTATATATGTGTTAGATTAGATTTATGTTTATAATAGCTATAAAGTTTGCCTGTATTCAAAAATGATTTGACTGTGGTATCTTATGATAGAATAATCTCGTCATTTTTCTAAAAGATTTTGCTTCAACGCTGTACCTGAAAACGTGTGATATTATTCTCAATAAGCCATGAGAATAATATTATTCCATTAAGTGAATTAATCACAATTCCCTTATTAAAGCTAATTCCTTACAATAGAAGGTGTGAGCGGATAAAACTAGACTTATTATTTGAAATCGTTACATTACGATTTCAGTGGTGGAGAATTTTATTCAGACGAATAATCTAGATATTTGTCATTTATCTAATTTATAATGGTTGTCGAACACGACTAATTCCATTATATATTTCATTACATAATAATGTAGAATAAGGACAGTTTAAATTAGTTCATAGCTCACATCTTTCAAGACCGTAAATTCCATTCTGAAATATAATGGTGAGAATGCAGGCACTAAATGTTTCCGTCTACACCTATCTCTAAATTATATGTATGTAATATCCTACAATGGCAACGTTGCGGTCGCAGCTTTTTTTCCTTAGAGAGAAAGCCACTCCAGCCCCTCCCCACCCCGGTTCTTCTGCCTACGTGCATAAGGCCATGATGGTTAGCGCTGGGGGCGACTGGGGACTCATTTCCGCTGGGTGAATCCCCACGGACCACATATTCCCCAGCACGTTTGTTTCTGCCAGTCGGGTTCATGGATGAGTCAGGCGGCTCGCCCCAGGGCGAGCTTAATGTCTCATTCGGCAGCATCTGTGAGTGGGCTGTTACAGTTTGACATGGAGTACTCGGCTGGGATTCCAGCGTCTGGTGGCCATGCTTGCCTGGGCTGCCACGAGTGTCGGGCTGGAGTGGAATCCTCCATCCTGCCCTGAGCTTTCGCGGCTGGACGACTGGTACTTGGGCTCAGAGCACCGCAAACAGCTGCGCTCTACACCAGTTCCTTTCTTCCTTGAGGTGCATGAGGAGCTCACGCAATCATGGCGGGCACCTTTCACTGCCTGGACCCGACTCTCGAGTTCCTCCACTCTCACTACCTTCAACGATGGGGCGGCTAAGGGGTACTCAGGTGGAGCAGATGATTGTGGTGCACCTATGTCCATGACCTGTACATTTACTTCATCCCTGATGGGCAAGGTTTACAGTGCCGCTGGACAGGCCACCTCCACCCTGCATTCCATGGCCCTCCTGCAAGTCCACCAGGTCAAGGTACTGAAAGAGCTGTACAAGGGTAGTCCTGACCCGGGATTGATGCAGTAGCTGCGCTCGGATCCTTTTATAACTTTCTGCTATCAAAGCAACTGCAAGCTTTTTTCTCTCCAAATACCTGTTTTCAATGTTTATTGTGCACATCTCGTGCTTTTTTATGTGGCAAACTCGTAAAATCGCCCCTCTGTGACGCTTTCTGCAACTCTTGTCATGTGGAGGGCAACACGGACCAGAGTGGTGGTGGCGCAGTGGGCTAAAGCACATAACTGGTAATCAGAAGGTTGGTGGTTCGATCCCCACAGTCACCACCATTGTGTCCTCGAACAAGGCACTTAACTCCAGGTTGCTCTGGGGAATTGTCCCTGTAATAAGTGGATTATCACGCTTTGGATAAAAGCATCTGCCAAATGCGTACATTTATTTTAATCGTATTTGTTTTTTGTAATATTGCATTGTTCATATTTCAGTGGCCTTCAGTGGGAAAAAATATTTATCTGCTTCATGTCTCTGTTGTTCATCTGTTCTCTTCATAAATAAATAAATGTATAATCTGCTATATGCTTGTCCTGTAAATTCATGATTAAAAATGAAAATGTGAATGAAAGTAAAAGCTATATATTTGTCTTATTATCATTAAAATATGAAAATGAAATTGACGGTTAATAATAGATTGACGGAATTTTTACGACCCTGTCCATCTAAATGCGGACGATGAGAAACGTCTAGGTTACGTATATAACCTCGATTCCCTGATGGAGGGAACGAGACGTTGTGTCAAAGAAGTGACACTAGGGGTCTCTTGAGCGCCGAATATGTCTCTGATCTATGAAAAAAGGCCAATGGGAATTAGGCAGACAGTATTTGCATACCCTGCCCCGGACATACAGGTAAAAAAGCTGGCAAATACTTTGAGTTCATTCAGTATTTTTCTGAGGAGCTGTAAATGGTCCGGCCACTACAGCGGCTCAGCTCAGCGACGTGGCCGGGAGGACACAACGTCTCGTTCGCTCCATCAGGGAATGGAGGTTACATATGTAACCTAGACGTTTCCCGTCTGTCGGTCTTTCAACGTTGTGTCGAAGAAGCAACACTAGGGGTCCAATTCAAATCACGCCATGCGCTGAGCCGCGTACGTGTACTGCTGACACAAGAGCGGGCAGGTTTTTCACGTGCAAAGGCAACCAGTTGTGTCAGACTGCACGTACGCTTCCCCAATGCCCCATAAAAAGTCATCGGAGTCCTTTTGGTTGCCCTAAGCAGTGGAACAAGGCGACGTTTGCCAAACTGGGAACGGGCCGTGCCTAGCAGGGTCAAAAGACCCAAAGCGGCTGGGGCCCTTACACGCATCATAGGAAAAGGGTCTTACCTAGTTTCCTATTCTTTCAAGGGGAAAAGACCCTGTGGAGACCACATCTGCCCACAGAGAGGGAGGTAAGTGGCAAATACATCACATGGCCATTCAGTTCACGTGTGAATACATGGCGCGGTGATAGATCCAGCCTCAGGGAGGGGGGAGTTGCTACAGCACGGCGACCAGGGGGCAGCTGGAACTGCACAAGGGAGATGCGGGTCCACTCTCAAGGGGACCGTACCGTGGAAAATACATACAGGAGGAGTCCAAGCAGGAGTCCCGACCTGCGGAGCACCCGATTGAGTACCCGCAGTGGATTGGGCCAGCGAATTCCTCAGCTGAATTGTGGACCCACAGAGCTAGGGAGGAATCGTCCAGGGATCCGAATGTACGGAATCTCCTTGGAGAGAAAGCGCACAGTTTTCACAGCAAGCGATCCACCCAGCCAGTCCATCAGCGTGTTACCGAGTTCTACTGGCTTGGACCTGAGAAAACACGGGATGATACTGACTCAACCCTGAGACCCTGAGAGAGTGTAAAATCTCGCAAAGGTATTGGGTGTTGCCCAACCCGCTGCTCTACATATGTCTGCCAGGGAAGTACCCCTGGCCAGTGGCCACGAGGATGCAACACTCCTTGATGAGTGTGCTCAGACCCGCAAGGGGGGGGCACGGCCTGGGTGTGATAGGCCAATGAAATGGCGTCCACTACCCAGAGGGAAAGCCTCTGTTTGGAGACAGCGTTCCCTTTCTGCTGTCCACCAAAGCAGACAAAGAGCTGCTCAGAACATCCAAAGCTCTGCGTACGGTCCAAGTAGGTACGCAAAGCACGTACTGGACACAGCAACGAAGGGGCTGGGTCTGCCTCCTCCCGGGGCAGCGCTTGCAGGTTCACTACATGGTCTCTGAAGGGCATGGTAGGAACCTTGGGCACATAGCCTGGTCGCGGTCTTAGGATCACATGCAAATCTACCGGACCGAACTCCAGGTAAGTGTCGCTAACAGAGAATGCTTGCAGGTCCCCGACCCTCTTGATGGAGGCGAGCGCGATCAGCAGGGCAGTCTTTAGAGAGAGGGCCCTGAGTCCAACTGATTCTAGCGGCTCGAAGGGGGGTCTCTGAAGCACCGAGAGATCCTAGGAGGGGAACAGGCTTGGCCGGGAAGGATTTAGCCTCCGGGCGCCTCTTAGGAACCTGATGATTAAATCGTGCTTACCCAAAGACATGCCGTCGAATGTGTCGTGGTGGGTAGTGAGAGCGGAGGAGCAAGGAAGCCGGTTTCGGGCAGTAAAAGGTGCCCTTTTACGGCTTACTCAACTCGTCCGGAAAGAAAGGAACCGGGGGGGGGCGCACATGGAATCAATCAAGTAGGGATTTTCCGGTCCAGCCTTGCGTTCACGGTAGCCAGGAAAGCATAGTGGACCTCTGCGTCAGCTCAGACTGCGGCCCAGACGAGTCATCAGCATTAGACTCCTCTGTAACGCTCTCCGATGCAGCGGGCGATGTCGTCATCCAATTCCGTGAAGCGGCCGCACTCATCCCGAGCTCGGACGGAAGCAAGCAAGCGTGCCGAGGAGGCGGGTGGTTTGAGGGGATTTACCCAGCAACAGAGCCCGTCATTGTCCCCAAATCGCCTTCATCACCCGCGGCGCCTGCCCCAATCCCATAGGAAGGAGGCGAGGCACGGGGGGGGGGCGGCTGAAGTGGCTTTCTCTCATGACAAAAGAAAGCCGCAACCGCAATGCTGTGATGGCTATGTTCTTGCACTGAGAACATAGACCATTCATAAAATGCTGCCTGCATGTAATCGTAGCCCAGGCACGCAAGGCAGCTTTTATGACCGTCAGAGGTGGGGAGAAATCAACCGCATCCAAAAACTACACAGAGGTGGAAATACGTCTTTAAAAAGACACGTCCTGAAAA
The DNA here is from genome assembly GCF_025860055.1 of Xyrauchen texanus. Classification (NCBI taxonomy): domain Eukaryota; kingdom Metazoa; phylum Chordata; class Actinopteri; order Cypriniformes; family Catostomidae; genus Xyrauchen; species Xyrauchen texanus. Next base: position 32,334,266 of record NC_068311.1, read on the forward strand.
AGACGTTCAACGCCAGCTGTGTATTTGCTCATTTAACACTTTTCGACACAACGTCGAAGTGAGTGACAGACGGGGAACATCAGTTTTCCTGTCAACTCTGCTCTAATGCTTGTAAGCCAAGTCAAGTCATTTTTATTTGTATAGCTCTTTTCACAACACATTGTTTCAAAGCAGATTTACAGAAAATCATGCTTTAATAGAAGATTCAACTTTAATATCTATGAAGTCTTAGAGTCATCATTGTTTAATTGTAAATTGTGTGTAAAAAATATATAATTAAATAGTTAAATGATAATTGTATTTATAATCCCAGTGAGCAAGCTGAAAGCGGACTGTGGCAGGAACACAAAACTCCATAAGATGTTGATTAATGGAGAAAAATAACCTTGGGAGAAACCAGACTTACTGTGGGGGCCAGTTCTCCTCTGACTAACATCATGAATATAATGTAAATATTACTTATGTATAGTTAAAGTCATGCTTTAAAATGATTAAACTAAGTAAGGGTTAAGGGTCAGTGTTTAAACATCGATTGTGTTTGAACTGTAAGATTAATGACCAATGTCTTTGAAGTCCATCCTGGATTAACAGCAGAAGTTCACATAGATGAAATTGTCCTTGTTAATTGGCTAATTTTGCGATCGCGATGAACGTGATGGAATATAGCGTGATAGAAGGTCACTTAAGTACTGTGGAGCTAGACCATTCAAAGCTTTGTATGTAGTTAACAGAATTTGATTTAATAAATTAATATGGAGTTTAACAGGTAACAATGTAACGATGTTAAAATGGGGCTAATATGATCATATTACTTGGTTCTCGTCAGCACTCTGGCTGCTGCATTTTGAACCAATTAAAGTTTATTTATTGATCTTGCTGGACATCCTCCCAGTAATGCATTACAATAATCTAGTCTTGAGGTCATGAACGCATTAATTAGTTTTTCGGCATCAGCAACAGAGAGCATATGCCTTAATTTAGCAATATTTCTTAGGTGGAAGAATGCTGTGCTACAAACATTGGTAATTTGATTTTCAAAGGACAGATTGGTATCAAATATAACACCTAAGTTCTTCGCTGTTGAAGATGATGTAACAGTACATCCATCGAGAGTCAAATTATATTATAGTGGCTTATTTTTGTGGAGTGGAGTTTTTTGGTCCAATAATTAGTACCTCTGTTTTGTCAGAATTGAAGAAGGAACTCTGATAAGTGCAGACTCTGTACTGTGACGAGGCCTAAAAACTGACTGAAATTGTTCGTATATACCATTTCTCTGTAGAAATGAACATAGTTGGGAGGACACTACCTTTTCTAGTATTTTGAGATTTGAAATTGGTCTATAACTACCCAATTCACCAGGATCAAGCTGTGGCTTCTTAATAAGCGGTTTGATAACTGCCATTTTAAAGTTTCATGGGATATGTCCTAAGCATAGCGAGGAGTTAATAATATTAAGAAGAGGTTCTGAGATTACAGGAGATACCACTTTTAAGAGCTTAGTTGGTATTGGATCTAAAAAAAAATTTGTGGCTTTTGATGTTTCGAACATGATTGCATAATTCCTATTTTATTTCTGATTATTAAAATTTTATCTATAAAGAAATTCATGAAGTTATTACTCTTGTGCTGCGACGTAATATCTGGTTCAATCGAGGCTTTATTCCTAACCAATTTAGCCACAGTACTGAATGGCTGAATGTTACTATTAGCTAATAGCTATTGGTGGAGAGAGAGAGAGTAAAGTTACAGAGCCAATTGATGGATTGGGATTATTAGGAGGCCATGACTGAGAAGAGCCAATAGTGGGAATTTGGCCAGGACACCAGGTTGCACCCCTACTCTTTACGAGAAGTGCCCTGGAATTTTTATTGACCACAGAGAGTCAGGACCTCAGTTTAACGTCTCATCTGAAGGACGAATAAACATCTAGGATAGTTGTGGTTATTTTCTATGAGTTTACTAAAATATGCTGACCTGGCATCTTTTAGTGTCTGTCTGTATCTACAGACACTATCCTTCCATGCACCATGAAATACTTCTAATTTAGTATTTTTCCACATGCGCTCCATTTTCCGAGCTGCTCTCTTGAGAGCATGAGTGTGATCATTGTACCGTGGTGCAGGGCTTATTTCTTTAATTTTCTTTAATCGGACTTCCGGTGACGCACACTGCAAGATGGCTGCACAGCACTAGGCTCCTAACTAAAACCTCCTAATTGAACGTTTTTTTTTTTTTCCACGTTGAGGAAGAATATCATATTTTGTCACAACTATATAAGTTTTATTTCAAGTATGGCAACTAAGAAATCGAGTTCACCGCAGAAATCGGCAGCGGGCTGCAAACGACTCAAAACGCTCGAGGACGACGTAGCCTCAATTGTTAGCCATGCAATCGAAGCACAACAGGAGGCCATGCGCGAAATGGTTTCCCGCATGTTAACAGAGGCAATACAATCGGCCCTTAACCCATTCAAGGACTTTATAAATGAAAACAGCGCTGCTCTTCGTTCGATGAAAGAGGAAATGGATTCCTTGAGTAAAAATGTGACGTCAATTACAACCAAAGTGGACAATCTTCAGGGCAGTTTACGCAACACTAAAAAAGATGCGAACCTCTGCCTATCTCAGCTTGAACAGATGCAACGAAAATGCAATGACCTCGAAGACCGGTCACGCCGCAACAATGTCCGCCTGGTTAATCTACCAACTGGAATGGAAGGGGATGATCCGGTCGGTTTTCTACAGAAAATGCTACCTAAATGGATCCCCGACCTTACGGCGCGCTCAAGTCTGATCGAGATCGACAGAGCTCACCGAGTGTATTCGAATTCCAACTCACCAAAACCATGATCGTTGATATTCCGGCTCCTCCGCTATCCTGACAGGCAAGCCATCCTTCAAGGAGCCCGGAAAGCAAAACCCACTTTGCTGTTGGAGCGCGCCTGGAATTCTATGCGGACTACAGTCACGAGACAGCACAAAAGAGGAAGGCTTTTTCGACCGTAAGATTCAAGCTTCACCAGAAAGGTGCAGAAACTTTCCTAATCTACCCAGCATCGCTGAGAGTCTCCCACAAGTGTCAGAAATACTCGTTTGAATCTCCGGAGAGCGCTGAAAAATATCTCGAAGGTCTGGATGTTAACGCATCAGTATCTGCTCGTAGATCCTTAAACTTCCCGCCACCGGAGGAAATGGAGGAGTAACGTTAGACGGCCTAAGGTGACATCGTTTGATTTTTTTGCTGAATAACCTATACAATACATGGACCAATTCTCTATCAGCATATATGGATTTTAGCTCAACAAAGTGAAATGGTAAATTATTTTTATTTACATAATTGCATTTTGTCAAACAATTTTCAGTTTTCAAAATTCGATTTTCAAATGGTGCAGGTTGTAGACAGTTAATTGTGAAGGTCTGGTTTAACTATTGGACGTTGGTGTGTTACTCAGAATAGACGGACTAAGTTACAGTTCTTAGACTTCAGTTAAATCTGGTTGCCTTCAAATCTAGTTATATGAATAATGTATGTTTGACAGTTCTTCCGATTTTGGAATATTTGTTCTTTAATTTAAATCTCCTCAACTGTTAAATCCATAGGGGGCTAAGAAGGTTAATAGTGTTCAGACATTGCCTCGCGACCGCCACAGACGTTTGCTAAAAGGGAAAGGTGGGAGAGGGAGGGGACGCTTAGGCGCTTAAAGCACTCGGGACCTTTTTTGTTTTTGCATATTACAATGAGAACTTTAATGATACACTCAATAACTTGCTCTAAACATTACATACTAATTTGTGTGTGTCCGGTTACTACAGATTATGGTTAAAATAAACATACTGTCTTTTAACGTCAGGGGGTTAAACTCTCCTATTAAACGTACACGGGTGTTAGATCTTTTACACAGGAAAAAGGTTGATGTTGTGTTTCTTCAGGAAACCCACCTGACCGCCATGGATGCTAAAAGACTGCAAAATAGGCATTATATCTTCATAGTATCATCTAGCTGTAAATCTAAGAAGAAGGGAGTGACAATTTTATTTAAACGTAATTCTAACTTTATTATTGAACACACAGGTTCTGATGAGAATGGTAGAATAGCATATTGCTGTACGTTAATAGAAGGAAAGAGGTTGGCATTTGTGAATATTTATGCTCCGAACTCTTATGATGCCTCCTTCTTTCCAAATGTCTCCAAAACCATATTATCTCTCCAAGGCTATTCAATTATCATTGGATCTGATATGAATGCCATGCTCGACACAGTTTTGGATTGTTCCAATCCTTCATTTTCAGTAGCACAAGCTCAGTCTTCTACAGCGCTGAGATCGCTCATTAAAGATATAGATGTATGTGATGCTTGGTGACTACATAATCCAACAGCCAAAGAATACACCTATTTCTCCCCAAGTCATAAATCATTTTCAAGAATTGATTATATTTTACATTGAAATTCTACCACAAAGTGTTTCCAATCATAATGCTGTACTAGCACATCTTCAGATTAATACATCTTGTAAACCATCCCGATGGAGATTTAATACTTTTTTACTGCAAAATGAAGACTTTCTTTCTCAACTGAGAGCAGGACTGATTGAATTTATCAATATAAACCAGGACTCTGTTGCTAATCAGGAAATGCTATGGGCCTCCATCAAAGGGTTTTTAAGGAACAATGCTATTTCCTTTTCAGCTAAGCTTAAAAAAAATTATCTTGAACAAATATCAAAGTTAGAGAGAAGATGCGGGGAATTAGAAAAGGAATTAAGCAATACATTTTCCAATGATACACAACAAAAATTACATGTAGAGAGGGTTGCACTTAACGATCTGTTGCGAAGAAGAGCTGAGTATTTAATGCACATTACAAAACATAAATATTACATGGATGGAAGCAGACCGAGCAGACTCCTTGCACTTACTCTTAAAAAACATGAGCGACGTTTTAACATTCAAGCAATCCAGAGTTCAAAAAAAGGTCTCACTTCACATCCCACAGACATTAACAAAACGTTCATGTCATTTTTCGAAAAATTATATTCTTTAGAAATGCAACCCAGTACTGATCAGTTAAAAACTTTTTTTGATCAGTTAAACTTAAACGTACTTTCTAAGGAGGAGGCTGACAGCCTCGAATCTGAAATCACCATAGAAGAATTACACTGCGCATTATTAAGCTCAAACAAAGGTAAGTCCCCGGGAATCGATGGCTTACCAATTGATTTATATCTGGCGCTGTGGGATCTACTTGGCCATATCTGGTTACGTACTATAAATGAGTCCATTTATACGGTTGCTACGGAGGGTAGAGTCACATGGGGTAACCTCCTTGTGGTGGTGGTAATTAGTGGTTCTCACTCTCAATGGGGCGTGTGGTGAGTTGTGTGTGGATCATGGAGAGTAGCATGAGGCTCCACATGCTGTAAGTCTCTGCGGTGTCATGCACAACGAGTCACGTGATAAGATGCGTGGATTGATGGTCTCAGAAGCGGAGGCAACTTAGACTTGTCCTCCGCCACTCAGATTGAGTAACTGCACCAACACGAGTACCAAATAAATAGTGGGAATTGGGCATTCCAAATTGGGAGGATCTTGGAATCTTGTTGTAATTTGGCCAATTTATTTTTTTTATATATAAATTGGCCAATTGACTGCAGAATATTATTGTGATGACATCACAACCAGCACAGTTTGCTGCCCCCTCCCACCCTCAATTCAAAACTCATTCTGGCACCAGTGGGTGCCACCATCTGTAGACTGTAGTGTCACCGGTGCAGTAACTGCTCTCATAAGTTAGTCTGAATCTTGGCATTTGTAACGGATGTGGACAGACACACTCACACGTGGAGTTCTTTCAACTTCGGTTTATCTTTTTGACAGAAAAGTACAAATCAGGTTGGCTGAAGACAGATTACTGCAGACATTCATAATATACTAGAAAAATAGAAAATACACATTCACTGAACGCATAATATCAATAATTGTCAGAATGTTAAAACACTAACAAGAAATTAACTTGTTCCCACTCTGTGTGACGCACAAGGAAATTCAATACATTTATAACCATCTCAACAACCATGTTAAAGTGTTAAATGCATTATATATCTGTTCAAAGACATGTATGCAAGCAACTGCGTCGAAAAGATTCACTTAAAACATATCGTTATCACAATTATTTTGTTAATGAGTTAGAGCGCAAATAACCCTACATAAGTACAGCAGTTACACTTGAATCTGCTGCAGTATGGCAAGAGAAGAGGGACAAAATACAATGTCTGCAGTACCATAAATAGCCACAGGAGGGAAGCCATCAAACACCAATGAACAGAACCAAATGCCTTATTTTATGGAATTCACACATCAAAACGTTATATTAAATATTTATTTTTTATCCTGTTACACATTGTCATCATAGAATATGCCTGTGTTTTCAGGGAAGAAAAAATGCATGGATGGGATAATCTGGTCATTCAGGTAGTCAGCTGACGTTGCTGACCCTCGACCTGACCCATTGAAGCACCCCCAGATCATAACACTGCCTCCAGAGACTTGTACAGTGGGCACTATCCACGATGGGTGCATCGCTTCATGGGCCACAGTGGTAATGTACTGTATAATTTCTTCTTTTTTTTCTTTTGGGGTAAAATATGAGCCGGATATGTTTCTGTGAGATTCACCCAATCATCATGAAGTTCATAGAATGTTAGTGTGTCACAATAATATTTACTTCCTTTTACATTCGGAAATACCAATTCAGTGTCACTTCATGAGGTCACACGCTCGGCCTCCTGGGATAAAAACAGTTCATTTTATTAGATTTCAACCCACGGCACAGCCCCAAGAATAAATAATGAATGAAATTGTGGACGATTTGAATGAGTTACTCATTCACATCATGAATTCAGGTGGCGTCTTTTGAAATGTCCTTTAAAGAGATGCACCATCCCAAAGCAGAATTATTACCCATCATTCAAAGCTGCTGTTGTGTGTGTGTGTGTTCATTGTGCTTCTATTTCAGCGCCTCACACTGTGTCCTCTCTCACAGCGAGACTGTGTCGTCCCAGCGTATGGACATGAAGAGCATGAGGGAGTACTTGTGTTGGTTGTACTATCAATATCTGCTCATCTCAGGCATCTATGTGCTGGAGCCCTGGGAACAGTCCATCTTCAACACCGTGATGTTTACCATGCTGGTCATGGTCACCTCTTACGTGTTTGTTCCCATTCACATTCGGCTGGTGCTGGAGTTCTTCCTGGGGCTGGTTGGAGGTCAACCAGAGAGTACTGTGGCCCTCATGAACTGAACCCGAAGGAAGATCTGATCTAGGTCACGACTAATCATTGAAAACTCATTGGTTTTTCAACTGAGGAATAATAGAGCCAGATGAAATGTGAGCATGACGTCTCAAGCCATATTCAGCCGCCTACAGCCTCCTGGTTTGCCTGGATTCCTTGGAGTGGGAATGTTGTATTGGATGGATTGCTGTGTGATTGACAATCATCATGTTTTTCATGACATCAGACACATTTGCACGAGTGCAGCTAATTTCTCACTTCACTTCCTCAACATTACTGCTCGATTAGAGAGAAATTCTGTTTTAACTCCATATTTGACTGTATGTATGAACCTTTTTTATCCACAAAACATCTGTTATTGCACACTATTTTTTATATTCTGGCACTTTTGTAATTCCCTATACAATGTGACTGCTTAAATGAAGATATATACAATTTGTGAGTCTCTGATGCATTTGATCACACATGGATTGTTAATCTCTTGTCATGCACACAACAATAACAGATCAAATCTGCAGCGGCAGAACTCCACAGAAATCACCGCAGATCTCCACACATTTGGAATGACCATCATTCACAAATTTCTCCACATGCCCCACCCCTTGCATGTTTGTTTATTAAATATTTGGACTCATTTGATTTTGTTGACCACATTTTACCATGCTGTGATTCATTCGCCTAAAATCAGTGCAGAAAATTGTGGATAGATTTCATCTGGACCTGCAGACACTGTCTGATGTTCCAATTTTTTTTATCAATACTGTTCATTTTATTTTGAGTTGATTATTTCTGGAATATATCTGTATGTTTTATTACAACAGATGACGTTAACGTGACATACTGCAGGTGACCGTTTTTCCTGTTTTTTTGAGCAGCAGCTTTCAATGAAGGATATAATCTGTTAAGAACTATACAAACATAGGTTATTTTTGTTAATAAAAGTTATTATAAAGGGGTATCTATGGTTTATAGTGAAGCAATATATGTAGGTTCTTTTTTAACTATTGACGAAACAGATTTAACTTGAAAACTATAATTATTGGTCTACATTCAGTAAATCATACTATTTGATGACAATATCAGAGTCAATATTCAAGTTTATTAACAGCCGGTTTCTATTGAAACAGTTATGTTCAGCATTGAAAATAAATGCAAAAGACAAAAACATTTGTAATTTGTAAAAAAAAAAAACTGTAACTTCATCTATGGTGCACGCTGCATCTTTCGCTAATTATACCTGACATAACAAAATTCTCTTGTGTTATTTCTTGATGCCATATGCATTTCATTTAGTTTTAAATGATTTGTGTCACTGTGTTGTCATCACATTTCTAAAAGCTTATGTCTGCAATAATGATGGAGTGAAAGAGCGACACTTTTTAAATATGTATATTGTATTTTTCAGAAATAAACTCATTCACAAAATATCTTTTCTGTTGTTTGTCCTTGTAACAGCATATTTTGCTTGAAGGAAATGGTACACTGGTATTGGTTTTGAACAGTGATTCAAGAAATTATGTGTGTATAAACATTTGAAAGTGTAAAGCAGGGACATTTTCTATGTCTACAGTAGTGCTGCACGATTAATCATATCGCAATCACGATGTCAGCGTGTGCGATTATCTGATGGCAAAATGCTGCGATTAAATAAATAAGTGCATGTGTGGACGTGACAGCCCATACTCTGAGAGCTGTTTGCCCATTTTCTACACCACTAATAAAAAGATGACAAGTCAGTCTCAGTTTTGGGAGTGGCACGTCATGTGAGTTTCCGGTGTTCAGCGTGAAGATGGATGCCGAGCAGACCGACAGTGAACTGGTGGCCAGAAAATATAACACGATCATAGCTTGGCGATATATCTTTATTTCATCCTTAATTAAAGTTCATATAATATGGGAGCGTGCCATATAAATAAACACAAACTCCAAAACGTCTAGGTTACGTATGTAACCTTCATTCCCCGATGGAGGGAACGAGACGTTGTGTCGGAGAAGCGACACTAGGGGTCTCTCTTGAGCGCCGATATATCCCTCTGTTCTATGAAAAAAGGCCAATGAGAAGTTGGCAGACGGTATTTGCATATCCCGCCCCCGGACATACGGGCATTTAAGCGGAGCGAATACGGAAGTTCATTCAGTTCATACATACGTAACCTAGACGTTCCCCCTTCTGTCGCTCTCTCCACGTTGTGTCGGAGAAGTGACACTAGGGGTCACACTTCAATCATGCCATACGCTGAGCCGTGTAGGTGATCTGCTGATACAGGAGCGGGCAGGTATTCTTACGTGCAAAGGCAACCAGTTGTGTCAGACTGCACGTACCCTTCCCCAATGCCCCATAAAAAGTAATCGGAATCCTTTTGGTTGCCCTAAGCAGGGGAACAAGGCGTAGAGCAATTACGGCCGGGGCCCTTACATGCATTAAGGGAAGGGGGTCTTACCCCGTTTCCTATTCTTTCAGGGGGAGAAGACCCTGCGGAGACCACACCTACCCTGCAGGGGAGGCAAAGAGTGGCGAATACATCACATGGCCGCTTGGGTCCTATGTGGGAAAGTTGGCGCGGTGGTAGATCCAGCCTCGTGGAGGGGGGAAGCTACAGCATGGCAACCGAGGCAGCTGGAACTGCCTAAGGGAGACATGGGGGTCCGCTCGTGAGGGGACAGTACCGCGGAATTACACACAGGGGGAGTCCGAACAGGAGGCCTTAACCTGTGGAGCACCTATTCCAGTACAGGGTAGATTGCGTACCCATAGTGGCTTGGGTCGGCGAGTTCCTCCACTGAACTGCAGACCCCAAAGGGCTAGGGAGGAATCAACCAGGGATCCGAAGATGGGGTCTCCTGGGAACAAAGGCACACTATTTTACCTCAGCTGAGGGAAAGGGCACTAGGCGCAAGCGATTCAACCAGCCAGAACGTCAGCATGTTACCGAGTTCTACGGGCTCGGACCTGAGAGAACACGGGATGATACTGACTCAATTCAGAGACTGTAGAATCTCGCGAAAGTGTTAGGTGTTGCCCACCCTGCTGCTCTGCAGATGTCTGCTAGGGAGGTGCCCCTGGCCAGTGCCCATGAGGACGCAACACACCTGGTTGAGTGAGCTCGGACCAGCAAGCGGGGGGGCACGGCCTGGGTGTGATAAGCCAGTGAAATGGCGTCGATAACCCAGTAGGTGAGCCTCTGTTTGGAGACAGCGTTCCCTTTCTGCTGTCCCCCGAAGCAGACAAAGAGCTGCTCAGAACGTCTAGAGCTCTGCATGCAGTCCAGGTAGATACGCAAAGCACGTACCGGACACAGCAACGAAAGGGCTGGGTCTGCCTCCTCCCGGGACAGCGCTTGCAGGTTCACTACCTGATCTCTGAAGGGTGTGGTAGGAACCTTGGGCACGTAGCCCGGTCGCGGTCTTAGGATCATGTATGTGTCTGCCGGACCGAACTCCAGGCAAGTGTCGCTGAGAGAGAACGCTTGCAGGTCCCCGACCCTCTTGATGGAGGTGAGCGCGATCAGCAGGGCCGTTTTGAGAGAAAGGGCCCTGAGTCCAGCTGAATCTAGTGGCTCGAAGGGGGGTCTCTGGAGGCCCGTGAGGACGACCGAGAGATCCCAGGAGGGGAACAGGCTTGACCGGGAGGTAGTTAGCCTCTGGGCGCCTTTTAGGAACCTGATAATTAAGTCGTGCTTACCTAGAGACTTGCCGTCTATCGTGTTGTGGTGAGCCGCGATGGTGCGACATACACCTTGAGGGTGGAGGGGGACAGCCTCCTCTCCAGCCTCTCCTGTAGGAACACGAGCACTGACCTAATCGCGCACCTCTGTGGGTCTTCAGCGCGGGAAGAACACCAATTTGCGAATAGACGCCACTTTAGGGCGTAAAGATGCATGGTAGAGGGGGCTCTGGCTTGGTTGATAGTATCTATGACGGTTGGTGGTAGGCCCGTCCAGGGGCCAGACGTGGAGGTTCCAGAGGTCTGGGTGCGGGTGCCAGAGCATGCCCCGTCCCTGAGAAAGAAGGTCCTTCCTCAGGGGGATTCGCCAGGGAGGGGCTGTCGCGAGAAGCGTGAGGTCCGAGAACAAAGTCCGAGTGGGCCAATAGGGGGTCACCAAGTTGACTTGCTCCTCATCCTCCCTAACCTTGCACAGCACCTGTGCAAGAAGGCTCACTGGGGGAAATGCGTATTTGCGCAGCCCCGTGGGCCAGCTGTGTGCCAAAGCGTCTGCCCCGAGGGGAGCCTCTGGCCGGGCATACCAGAGCGGGCAGTGGGAGGTTTCTTGGGAGGCAAACAGGTCTACCTGGGCCTTGCCGAACCGGTCCCAGATCAGCTGGACCGACTGGTGGTGGAGCCTCCACTCCCCGCTGGGCAAGCGTTGTCGTGACAGCGCGTCCGCTATCACATTGAGGTTGCCGGGGATTTGAGTGGCGCTCAGTGACCTCGAGTCGCTGCTGGCTCCAAAGGAGCAGACGACGGGCGAGCTGTGACGTGTGGTGGGAGCGTACTCCGCCTTGGCGATTTATGTAGGCTACCACTGTGGTGCTGTCTGACCTGACTAGGACATGTTTGTCTCGAATTAATGGGAGAAACTTCCTCAGGGCAAAGAAAACAGCCAGCAGCTCTAGGCAGTTGATGTGCAAACGCAGCGGGGCCCGGTTCCAACGGCCTGCGGCTGCGTGCCCGTTGCACACGGTGCCCCAACCCAGTTTGGAGGTGTCGGTTGTGACCAGAACGCATCGGGACACCTGCTGCAAGGGTACTCCTGCCCGTAGAAAGCAGAGGTCTGTCCAGGGTTTGAAGGTTTGGCGGCAGGCGGTGGTGATTCTCACACAGTGCATGCCGCGGCGTCATTCTCGTCTCAGGACTCGAGTCTGAGGCCAGTGCTGAGGTGGTCTCATATGCATCAACCCCAGCGGCGCGGCCGCTGCGGAGGATGCCATATGCCCCAGGAGCCTTTGGAAACGTTAAAGGGACCACAGTGCCTGGCTTGAAGGAAGCGAGGCATTTCAGCACCAACTGTGCACGCTCGTTGGAGAGACGTGCTGACATTGAGACTGAGTCTAACTCTATGCTGAGAAAAGAGATGCTCTGAACCAGGGCGAGCTTACTCTTTTCCATAAGCTGCCGCCTTTCTTGGGTACAACGAACTAAGGGCTGTAGAAACCCTTCTTCGTTTCGGTTGGAGGGACAGGCTCTATCGCGTCTTTGCTTTTTTAGTAAAAGAGAGGCGATTTCCTCAGGCAGGGACTTGGCATGTTTGCCGTATACTGTGGAAAAAATGGACGCCCGCGAAGGGGGGCGGAGGCCTGGCAAACTGAATTGCGGAACCGAGTCGAATGGTCCAGTGCAGCCAGCATGACAGGTTGGGCAGTGAAAGCCATGCCTCTAAACTCCGTGCTAGGGGCACCAAGGGGACGAGTATTTTGGACGTACCCGGCGGGGCTTCGCAGCGAGGCGGAACAGGTAATACGGCGTCGGGAGGCAGTGAAGTGTCCCGAGGCTCTGGTGCTGAGAACGGACTCGAAGCACTTACCTTGCTCCGCGCACCCGTGAGGGGTGACTGAGGAGGAGGTCTGATGTTGGCGTCCTCTGGACTCGTCTAAACCGGCCGGCCGGGGAACAGTCGTGGAGCTGAGGGCGGGGGTACCGCGTTCAGGAAGCCGGGACTGTTGAGATCTGGAAGCAAAGTGCCGTGAGAACGGCATTTGTGGGCCAGGTGACCCAGAGACAAAAGGAAATAGCTCTATTATTGAGAATGTAATGAATTTAACAAAAGATTCTCCTCCCGGCCCTCCACCGGAAACGGAGCAGTCTTACCAGCTCCGGAGCTACCATCTCGGTCTCTGGGTCGGTCATCTCAGGAGCGCCTGGGAGCCTTCCGGGTCCTCGAGGGGGTCCGTGAGACAAGGGGCGTCCAACTTCTGCGGGGGGCTCGACGCTGGGGCTGAGAACTGGGCCCACTCTCTTTTGTTAGTTGAGGTGGAGCACCACTTTCTTTCTTTCTTGAAAGCCGCTGAAGGACGCCCTCGGCGAGCAGACAGGGCATGGCCCCTGGCGACAGGTTTGCGGCAGGGCAAGATGTGTGAAATAGCCTCCGTCTGTTTCTTCACCATTGAGGACTGCTGGGCGGAGTCGTCAAGTGGTGTCGCCGAATGGACGGAGCTTTGTCTGCCTCCTGTACTGCGACCAGGTCCTGTCCATGCATTGCGTTTCTGGAGCACGGGGGGTGGCCGTCACTGTTCGAGTGCAGTTCCTGCGACACGTCAAGAACAGGACTACTCAAGTGCAGATTTTGAAGTGCCTTGGCCTGGAGGACTTGCAGGAAGGGGCCATGGTGTGCAGGGGGGAGCGGTCTGGGACGTTCTACCACCGAGGGTAGCGAGAGTGGAGGAGCGAGGAAGCTGGGCTTGCTCAGCTCGTCATGCACATCCGGGAAGGAACCGGGGGGGGGGCATGGCTGTGAGCGGCGCACATGCCCACGGAACCAATTAAGCCTGGGGAAGCATAGCGGACCTCCGTGCGTCAGGCTCAGACTGGGCGGCAGACTCGAAGGCCAATTCTGGGCGGATAGTCCCTGTAATAAGTGCACTGTAATCGCTTTGGATAAAAGCATCTGTCAAATGCATAAATGTAAATGTAGTTAAACCCACCCAAACACTGATGTAATCATATCAAGCCCTTTCCTGCTGTAAATGATGATGTGTTTAATTCAGACGAGCACTGTGTATTCATCTGTCTGTCTGTATAGCACATACCGTATATATAGACACAGCAGTTCAGACCATAGGGGTTTTCCTCTCTCAATGGTGACTCAAGGCAAAATGTTGAAGGAATGTGTTCAATGAGTAAAACACTGATAGGTTGGGGAGCATGAGAGAATGGGAGAAAAGGTGCTTTAAGGCCATCAGGTGTATTTATTCACATGTAACTAGAGTTTGTTTTTAATGTTATGAAGAAATATTCTGGCTGAGTTACTGGCTGACCAGTTGCTAAAATATAAATTCAACATCAACCTGGATGACTGAAGCTTCACAGATAAACCCTCAAACTTAAGTTAATTTAATTACAGCCATCAATGTAATAAATACTGCAAAATAGCCTTAAGAGAAAGAATGATTAGACAAGTCTTTAGATTAATCTGTGCAATCAAGTATGTGCTGGATACTTGAGTTTGTGTATGTAATTGTTGAGCGGGACGGGGTCATGTTACAGTGATGACAGAGATAGGCTTGAAAAGCAACTAAGAATGCCAGCGAGGAAGAGAGAGTTGCATGAAGCTGAAAAGCCACTTCTTTATTTGTGAAGCTAAATCTTTATTTGTGAAGCTGAAAAGCCTATACTTTATTTGTGAAGCTGAAAAGTTTGCTGTTTGTGAAGCTGAAAACGCTTGAATAAAAGCTGTTCTATCTGAACTGCCACCCCGCTCTCCTCTTCCTTCTTGCTGGGACATTTACACTGGTGCCGAAACCTAGGAATCGAAGGAAGACTGGTTGCGATGGACACCTCAACGCTCCTCCAGGACCAAGCCAAGGATTGGCATGCTCTACTGAGCTGGCTAGCTCCAGGTGGATCCTCTGCTGCGACCCCAGAGGTAGCAATGAAGCGGCACCTCCACCTGACAAAGATGGGCCCTCACGACGACCTGGAGGCATTCCTGGGCCTCTTTTAAAACTCAGCCACCACCTCCGGCTGGCCTCAAGCCCAGTGGGCCCTCCACTTCCTACCGTTTCTTTCTGTGGAGGCCCAACTGGCGACACAACAACTGCCACCTGGACAACGCAAAACTGAAGACTGTTGTCCTGCAACGGGTCGCCAGCCGTTCCACTCCCTTACACTGAGTGAGGTCAGCCGCCCATTTGCATTTTCCCAACAGCTCCGGGATGCCTGCCGAAAATGAGTGCTAGCCGGGGAAGATCTGATGGTGCTGGAGCAGCTTTTGTGAAGCTGAAAAGCCTGTCCTTTGTTTGTGAAGCTGAAAACGCTTAAATAAAAGCTGTTCTACCTGGACTGCCACCCTGCTCCCCACTTTTTTCTTGCTGTAATGTTTAAAGTAATGAAGGACATAATGAGCACTGGATTAAACCAGGTTAATCATCATATGTATGTGTCTCATCCAAAAGACTGTGCCTTTTTACAGTATAGTGTACCCATCACTATACTGGGGCATTAGGATCCACATAGACTGTAGGTGAGCACCCCCTACTGGCCTCACTAACACCTCTTCCAGCAGCAACTACAGTTTTCCCCAGGAGTTCTCCCATCCACACTGACCAGACTCTTGTTAGCTTCAGTGGGTAACCAGGTGAGAGCTACAGGGTGACAGGCTGCTGGCATTTTGGAATGAAGCGGAGAGTTGTTGCCTGTGAGAGCATTCCAAAATGCTCTCTAATGATGCTTAATTTCAGTTATGATTCTGCTATAGATGACAGATGCCTATGTGGAGAGGAGGCGGCAAAGCAGCTCAATACCACAACAGTCTGGTTCCAGACTTTTTTTCCATAGACAAAATGATTTTCAACACTAACTTATAAATCTTTAAAGACAGACCTAATGTGAGCTCTGAAGTTGTTTATCGATCATATATGGTTCCACTGATGCAATAAAATGTGTCTTTAATAGTGCAATGCAAGTTGAATGCAAGTTGAACTCAATCAGAGAACCGCGGTCAACAAAGCCCACTAATTAACCCCTTAAGAGACCACACACTCCCATGACGCACTGTGAATGACACAACCAAGTTGGTCTCCCTTCACCCTTAAACTACTTGTATATTTGTATACATCGGAATATTTTGCAATAAATGTAAAATGTTTAGTTTCTATACTTAGAATCAACAACTTTAAATCAATAGTTTAACGATGCCCATTTGATGTCCATACAATTCATTCAAAAGGAACCTTGATTAATGTAAGGGGCGCAATGGCGCTTTTGGAGCGGCCGGCAGATTCACCACCTGACATTCACGGCATGCCGCACACTACCGGACAACATCCCCGTGAATGCCAGGCCAATAGAAATGGGCCATGAGACAGCTTAATCTTTTCTCCTGTCCCAAGTGACCTGCCATCGGATTATAACATTTCCCGAAGGCACTTTGGTATTAACAACAGTTGTATTTTAATTTGTCAGAGTGTCCTGTGTCACTCTATACAACCAATCTTTTATAATGGAAAATATGGATATGTGAGTGCGATGCCTGGCTGGAGACATTGACCATCAATCACATTCACTTGGTCAAATGCATGCTTCAGTGTTTAATCTCATGACTGCTCTAGTGGGAAATCCCCTACCGGAAATTCCCTAATGGCAGGGGATGACACCTCCCCATCCCCAGCGTCAGCCTGCAGTGGAGCAGCTGCAGATGGACAAGGCCACGCCTCCCCAGCCAGCCCTTCACATATCCCACACTGATGTACTTTCTCACAGGAACCATCCACACACTACCACTTCAAAAATTATTGAAAAGCCAGCCAATGAGTTCCCAAAATTAGCAGATGGGTAAGGCAAGGACTACCCACTTCCAAAATAGTAAGCTTTTGTCATCAGATTATTACCATAACGGTCACTATAGGATAATCACAATAATATAGAATATCCCCATGAATATCCCCTCAAGTGTTTATTCAGTACTGTGGCTAAATTGGTTAGGAATAAAGCCTCGACTGTACCAGATATTATGTCGCAGCACAAGAGTAATGACTTTATGAATTTCTTTAATGATAAAATTGAAATAATCAGAAATAAAATGGAATTATGCAATCATCTGTCACAGTACCTCAGAAAACAGTGTCTAATAATTTTCCTCACGTGCAACTTCAATCCTTCTCTGTCATAGGTCTTGAAGAGCTAACAAAACTTAACAACATGTTTGTTAGATCCTATACCAACTAAGCTCTTAAAAGAGGTATCCCCTGTAATCTCAGAACCTCTTCTTAATATTATTAACTCCTCGCTATGCTTAGGACATGTCAGAAGAAACTTTAAAATGGCAGTTATCAAACCGCTTATTAAGAAGCCACAACTTGATCCTGGAGAACTGGCTAATTATAGACGAATTTCAAATCTCCCATTTATGTCAAAAATACTAGAAAAGGTAGCATCCTCACAAATATGTTCTTTTCTACAGAGAAATAGTATATACGAAGAATTTCAGTCAGGATTTAGGCCTCATCACAGTACAGAGACTGCACTTATCAGAGTTACAAATGACTTGCTCTTATCATCTGATCGCGGCTGCATTTCTCTTCTAGTGCTTTTAGATCTTAGTGCTGCATTCGACACGATAGATCATGACATTCTCTTAAATAGGCTGGAGAACCACTTTGTCTATGTAAATGAGGAATTGTCAAACCAAACAAAATTAAAGTAGGGATCAGTTTTAGGGCCTCTGCTTTTCTCCTTGTATATGCTTCCCCTGGGAGATATTATCAGGCATAAGTTTGGTGTTATATTTGATACCAATCTGTCCTTTTTAAAATCAAATTACTAATGTTTGTAGCATTTGAACAGCATTTTTCCACCTATGAAATATTGCTAAATTACGACACATGCTCTCTGTTGCTGATGCCAAAAAACTAATTAATGCGTTCATGACCTCAAGACTAGATTATTGTAATGCATTACTGGGAGGATGTCCAGCAAGATCAATAAATAAACTTCAATTGGTTCAAAATGCAGCTGCCAGAGTGCTGTCGAGAACCAAGTAATATGATCATATTAGCCCCATTTTAACATCGTTACATTGGCTACCAGTTACATTTTGTATTAATTTATTAAATCAAATTCTGTTAACTACATACAAAGCTTTGAATGGTCTATTTCTGCAGTACTTGAGTGACCTTCTACCATGCTATATTCCATCAAGTTCATTACGGTTCTGGCCCGTTAATAGTTATTCGAATATCAAAATCCACAAAAGGAGGAAGATCCTTTTCATATTTGGCTCCTAAGCTATGGAATAGTCTCCCTAACACTGTTCTAGATGCAGACACACTCACTCAGTTTAAGTCTAGACTAAAGACTCATCTATTTAGCCAGGCATACACCTAATTTATCCTCCAACCCACAATTAGGCTGCTTTAGTTTAGTCTGCCGGAACCAGAAACCAGAAACATTGATCATGATTTATAACTCTGCAATAAATGTAATGGCATCTATGCTTATATTATTTTATTTGTTTCCCTGTCTCAACCTCAAAACTCCTTTCCTGAGACCAGAACCAGCTGGATCCAGCACCATTCCTGCTTCGGTGTTGGACTCCACTACTACGTGTCGCTGAATGATGATGACGAAATGCAGCAGGTGCCAGTCAAACATCACTTCAGTCTATTATGATGGCCTTCAGAGGATGAATTGATGCCGACTCTGACCATAAGACATGGGATACTTCATATGCCATTGTCTGAACCTTGGATTTAGGATGGACCACACCAAACCTCACTGAAATTACCGGCCAGGTTAAACTGCGTGTCACGTCCCTGATCTCTCCCTGCATCACCTCGGCCTATTGATGGACTACGATCTTGAAATGGAATGCATAGACTAACAATTGCCAACAAAAGCCTTCATCAGCCAATTAACAAGGACAATTGCATCTATGTGAACTTCTGCAGTTAATCCAGGATGGATTTCAAAGACATTGGTCATTAATCTCACAGTTCAAACAAAATCTATGTTTTAACACTGTCCCTTAACACTTACTTAGTTTAATCATTTTAAAGCATGACTTTAACTATACATAAGTAATATTGTCATTATATTCATGATGTTAGTCAGAGGGGAACTGGCCCCCACAGTGAGTCTGGTTTAGGGTTAGGGTGGGGTTAGTCAGAGGGGAACTGGCCCCCACAGTGAGTCTGGTTTAGGATTAGGGTGGGGTTAGTCAGAGGGGAACTGGCCCCCACAGGGAGTCTGGTTTAGGGTTAGGGTGGGGTTAGTCAGAGGGGACCTGGCCCCCACAGGGAGTCTGGTTTAGGGTTAGGTTGGGTTTAGTCAGAGGGGAACTGGCCCCCACAGTGAGTCTGGTTTAGGGTTAGGGTGGGGTTAGTCAGAGGGGAACTGGCCCCCACAGTGAGTCTGGTTTAGGTTTAGGGTTAGGGTGGGGTTAGTCAGAGGGGAACTGGCCCCCACAGGGAGTCTGGTTTAGGGTTAGGTTGGGGTTAGTCAGAGGGGAACTGGCCCCCACAGTGAGTCTGGTTTAGGATTAGGGTGGGGTTAGTCAGAGGGGAACTGGCCCCCACAGTGAGTCTGGTTTAGGGTTAGGGTGGGGTTAGTCAGAGGGAACTGGCCCCCACAGTGAGTCTGGTTTAGGGTTAGGGTGGGGTTAGTCAGAGGGGAACTGATCCCCACAGTGAGTCTGGTTTAAGGTTAGGGTGGGGTTAGCCAGAGGGGAACTGGCCCCCACAGTGAGTCTGGTTTAGGGTTAGGGTGGGGTTAGTCAGAGGGGAACTGGCCCCCACAGTGAGTCTGGTTTAGGGTTAGGGTGGGGTTAGTCAGAGGGGAACTGATCCCCACAGTGAGTCTGGTTTAGGGTTAGGGTGGGGTTAGTCAGAGGGGAACTGGCCCCCACAGTGAGTCTGGTTTCTCCCAAGGTTATTTTTCTCCATTAATCAACATCTTATAGAGTTTTGTCGCACAGAGTCACCTTCAGCTTGCTCACTATTAATACAATTATTATTTAATTACTTATTTTTAAACACGATTAACAATCGTATTTTATCTAATTACACAATGATGATTCATCGACATTATAGACATTACCGTTTTATCTTCTGTTAATGCCTGATCTTCTGTAAAGCTGCTTTGAAATGATTTCAGGGACACTGCTACTGACACATAATAATCGCTAGATGGCACCTCTTGTGCGTAGCCAATGGATTGGTCTTAAAAATGTCACTGCGAGTTAGGCAGTAGTTGGCCTATAAATGCTAATAGACCAAATTTCAAGTCAGAGGGGAACTGACCCCCACAGTGAGTCTGGTTTCTCCCAAGGTTATTTTTCTCCATTAATCCACATCTTATGGAGTTTTGTGTTCCTTGCCACAGTCGCCTTCAGCTTGCTCACTGGGGTTATTAATACAATTATTATTTAATTATACAATTCACAATCAAATTTCAACAAACTACACAATGATGACTCATAGACATTATAGAAATTACAGTTTTATTGTCTGTTAATGTCTGATCTTCTGTAAAGCTGCTTTAAAACGATGTGTGTAGTGAAAGGCACTATACAAATAAAAATGACTTGACTTAAAAAAATAATGAGACCTGATTAGTCATGAGCCTTTATTAATTCAACACACCCAAATAATTATTTAGTCATACCCAGCCCTTTCCTGCTTTAAATAAAGATATGTTGAATTCAGACATGCACTGAGCGCTGTCTATTCATCTGTGGTTGTCAAATCTTTGCTATGCTGCCGCTAGGGTGTTTTGGGTGGTTGTATACTGTCTTAAGTGAAAAGACTCCTGCGCACTCAAGTCTCTGTGATATTCTGCTCTTTAGATCTGACCGGAGTCCCTCCTTCAATGTTAGTGGGATTTGGGATATTTTCAGAGGAAAATGGTTAAGTGTAATCTCATAGTAAATAAGCAGCACACCTCTCAACACATGATTTGAGGTATAATGCTCTAAGTAACAAGACCATTGATTTAACATGACTAATATTTTAGGTGTATTGCTCTGCGTCAGGATCTGTAGACTAAAGCCCAAAGTATATTTCAGTTATATGCAAAAGCTAGACAACGCGTTGAAAGTGGAGAGCACAGATTCAGACACATCAGTTATCTGTACAAATGTCAGTTATATTTATAACATAATTGTTATGGATAGAGACAGAGGCAAACGGGAGGTGTGGATCCAAACGTGGAACTTTATTGTAAACAACTAAAAATAACACAAAACACAGGAACAAAAGAAAACATCCACGATGGGAAAACGGAGACTAAACCTTGACAGAACATGGAGACATCTACGAAGGGCACAGGAACCTCGAACGAGTAAGTGATAATAGGGAACAGGGCAGGAAACAAGGAACTAACACATACAACGATCGACAAGGAGTGGAAAACACACAGGGTTTATATACACAGACACAGGAGGATCACAAACGACAAACAGGTGCAAACAATGACACAATAATGGCAGTGATGAGATCTGGGATTTGTGGGAAGTGTAGTTTTTCACAAGGACAGTGAGACTCGGGGTGGACAACAGGGAAAACGTGACATGGAATGTGAACGGTGAAACGGAAAACCCGGGGTAGACAACAAGGAATCGTAACAATAATGCAGTCAGCTACAATTAAACTGGAAATGCAGGTAGGACAATGTTAATTTCACAACACCCAGAGTGTATAAAGGTATGCTAAAATTGTAACACATTGTAATAAAAAAAAGCACTATAATGTCAATATACAGTCATAGGCCTAGCCAGGAAATGACTTCTGGGTGGGCCTCAATAAAAATGGTTGGGACAAATTTTTGCCCAATTTTTTTTTTTAACCAAATTTTCCTTAATAACAGAAAGGTGGCGCATTCAAACAGTACTTTCACACTTTCGCATTTTTAAACTATTTTATTCATTTCTATTTGAAGTCAAAGAATAATCTGTAGTATTCTGGGTGGGCCTGGATTTGGCTACACCACTGTTTACAGTCCTGTATGTTAGTCAATAAACAACACATCATGAGATTATGAAGACTTTATTCACATCACCAGACTACAATGTAAACATATTTGTCATTTTCACTAAATACTGTATGCATGATAATTTTTTTTCTGTGTATTCTTCATGAGTTAAAGCAGTTTGTAATATTTTGACCAAATCAGAGCAGAAAACCACTCTAAATGAGAGATGTTAACAATGATGTACTGTGTGCATGTGTGTGTATCCGCTGGTCACACAACAGACGTACAGAGATGAATAGTGGATGAAATATATTTAAATGTCTGTGAAAGTTAGATTAGGCAATATCTGTGCTGACTTTAGACCAGTATACACTTTTTCTGGAACTTGGCATGGATCAAAAGCATTTTTTTATGTTTTTCTTGATATTGTTGTCACAGGTGTTTTTCTATTCACCGCTCAATTCACTTTCTTACAATGCATACAGCGATTTCTTAATGACATGTGAACACTATCATAGAGTGGCGTTCCAGAAGAAGGGGAAAACATTTTATAAAATTCCAGGCAATTAAATACGATATAGTATTATGGATAGTAAACATAAGGCCAAAGCATACCAATTATTAATGAAAGTTAAATAATGGAAAAAAAACTTTTAATGGTTATCTTACTATTTGAAATCTATTTAACCAACTATTTGACCAACAGTTCATGTGAAGCAAAATCTTACTAAAGAAAAGAAAATCAGAGCCAAACACTGAAATACTTATGCATAAATGACTTATATGAATATGAAACCTTATCACATGTGCAGGAATCTGTCAGGTATGCAAACGCTGTTGCAAGTAGGTGAGCCATGTGAAACTGAACTGGAAGCGCTATCCACCAACGTGCTATCCAGCACTGAGCACTTAGTAAATGAACATTGCCACGTGAAAAGCAATACGATGGAATGTAAGGTTAGATGAACGCGTCATTGAAAACATGATAGAGGAAAACCTAGACCCCAAAGACCACCAGTTGGTTGCTTTGATGTTTGTTCCTCCAAAGAATAATAAGAGCACTTAGCTTATTTCCTGATGGAGATCAGCTGCTTGGAATAGCAGAACCTATGGTGAAGAAACCACAATTTGTAAGCCAATCTGAGGAACATGTGGCCAGGTTGTGTGTTCCACTCCCATGCGCTTGAGTGAAAGCCGCATGTCATATGAGCAAAGGAAGACAGCTGTGGCCTTATGAGACATAGGCTAGATCGTGATAGGACGAGAAACCAGATATAAAAGACTGAATGACATAATGCTACTAAGAGCCCTCCGCAAAAACTATCGCTTAAGCTTTTATTTCCCTAAAGGAATCGCACGTCTCTCTAATCAAACACACCTGATTCAATTCAACAATGTATTAGTTAAGACTCCAAAACTCTTTTGAATATCGTTAATTCAAAAAAACAATTATAATCAAACATCAACTGATTTTTCGGCCTTGTCAAGAACTATGAATGATAATAAGAGTAGCCCAATATGATTTTTAAGCTGGTGAGATCCAGGGTTTTGACTCATTTGAAAATGCAAAAGACAGATGTGGCATTTCTCCTGGAAACTCACTTACAAGTCAAAGATCACCGTAGACTCCAAACTCACTGGTCATCTCTCACTTTCCACTCTAATTTTGACACTAGGACTAGAGAGTCGCTATTATGATAAACAAAAACATACCCTTTTTCATCTAGTAGGGTCATTTCAGATACGAATGGTAGATATGTGATTGTGGAAGGGATGATTTTTTATCACAGTCCTGTTGTATTGGTTTATATATTTGCCCTGAATTTTGAAAATGTTCACTTTGTTCAGAATTTATTGTCAAAAATCCCTGCCCTAGACACTCACCTTCTGATATTTGTTGGGGATATTAATTGTGTTATTCATCTAGTTTTGGACCTTGTGGCGATACGGAAAAAAATCCATACGTCTCTTCAAAATGGGCGGAAACCAATGAGGAATTAGAAGTAAGTTGTATAAAGAGAGAGAGAGAGAGAGAGAGAGAGAGAGAGGAGCGGAAGTGAAAAAAAAGAAGGGGGAAATAAACTTAAAACTTATAGGTAAACTAAGAGGATAACATGCTACCTGAAGGCCGGGCGCTGCCAGTTGTTCCTGGATTATTCTGTGTGCGCTGACCGGGTGCGATCGCCAAGTGATGGAGAAATTGAGCTCTGCACCTTTCGCCTGCCTGGTGCAACATAACTCCAGCCTGTCTCACCTGCCACAGGTATTAGCATTGTCCATCATCTTTTAACCCCGCGCTAAGACTATTTTCCAGGCTCTGAATATTTAGTGGTGGGTCCGCTACGTAGCCTACTGCCTGCAGTCAACACACACACACACACACACACACACACACACAAACATACACGCTCACTACGCACGCACTGACGCACTGTGACAAATTGTAAAGTCCAAACTGAATTTGAGCCACAATCTGCTTGTTTCTGTTTCTTTATTCATTTGTTTTGGTTTTGTCATTTTGAGAAAAAACAGAGAGAGAAAAAAAAATGCTGTTTGAAAAGTGAATATTGATTTACCAATTTTTTCTTAAATAACATGCTTTCTCTGTAGTTTTTTTGTTTGTTTTTTCCCTTAAAACCTTCAACATATGAGTGTACTTTGTCCATATTCTATGCGCTATTGTGGGTATTGGACGGCATTCATTTTGTGTATCATGGATTATATATATGTGTGAACTGATTTATTCTTTGACAAGTAAAAACTTGTCTGGCACCCGAACACTTTGACTCAAGTCAGTTATTCATTTTTTTCTTTTATTTATTTGGGATCGCCACCATTACAATCTGTCCAGCACAACTGTAAAGGTTACACTAAGTTTGTGATTCAAAATGGTTACATTGTCCTGTGGAGATATCTCAACCCTGTTGCAAGAAAATATTCTTTCTTTTCACTGTCACCAGTCCTTCTCTTGTATTAATGTTTTTTTTATATCAATAACAAACTCTGACTATTTACCCATTGTTATTGAATTTTTCTGTCCCCAAACCGTTCCTCTTGCCCCCCTTGGAGGTTCAATTCTCTGCTTTTGTCTGATTCAGCATTCTGTGAGTACCATTTGTACCTTTTTAATACATGATTTATTTAATTGCAAATCAGACTGATTCAACCTTTGGGAAACTCTCAAAGCCTTTCTTAGAGGCCAGATTATCTCCTATTCCTCTCCTATCTAAATTAAGGAAGAATAGGCAAAAGGAGCTGTCTGATAGCATCCTTAACCTAGACTGCCATTATGCTCTAAACCCAACTCCTGAGCTACATAAACAAAGGCTTAAGTTTCAGATGGAGTTTGATCTGTTATGTTCAGGCAAAGCTGAGAGGCTTCTGATACGATCACGTGGCAATTATTATGAACATGGTGACAAGATCGGTCATCAACTTGCTCACAACTTGCGTGGCTGTGCCGCTTACTCAGATTGCAAAGCCCTGTGGTGTGTTAACATCTGGTCCAGTAGAATTTTATTCCATATTTAAAGCATTTTATTCCTCTTTGTATACAGCTGAAGTCCCAGACAACCTGGACAAGATGATATTCTCGATAATATTGGTCCAACTATAACAACTGAAATTGACTGCCCCAAAACATTTACATTACATTACATTTATGCATTTGGCAGATGCTTTTATCCAAAGTGACTTAGAGTGCACTTATTACAGGGACAATCCCCCCGGAGCAACCTGGAGTTAAGTGCCTTACTCAAGGACACAATGGTGGTGACTGTGGGAATTTAACCACCAACCTTCTGATTACCAGTTATGTGGTTTAGACCACCACCACCACCACTCACTCACTGCAATCAAATAAATCTTCTGGTCCAGATGGGTTCTCCTCTGAATTCTACAAGAAATGTTATGACAAGTTGGTCCCATTCCTCCTTGATGTATTTGAGAAATCTTAAGAACGAGGCATATCAGAAGAACAAAACGGATTTATAAAAGGGAGGCTACATTTTCTAATATTCATATTCTTTTCAATATATCCGCAACACTTTGGCAACTGGAGCTCCCGGTCAAGGAAAAGGTGAGAACAATGTACATAGAAACTTAACTGACGGTTTGGAACTTAACTTACTTTGGAAAAAATATGTGTAGTCTACAGACTGTATAAAAATAAGATGTAGCCGCGGTGTTTCTGGTTGTCATCACAATGCTGGCTGGGCAGGTGACAGGTGTTTATAGTGTTTGTGTGCTCTGAAAGACGTAACAGCTAACACACTGTTAGTGTATAGCATGCTAATACTACATAAACATATGGATGAGACGTTCATAGACATCCGCAGATAGAAACCGATGAAAGATTCATGCTGGAAAAGGCACAAAAAGTTATGTGTCCACACCGGTGTCATGTCGACTATGAGCTAATGTTAACGCTAGCTCAAGCAGGTAAAGTGAAGAGCTTAAAGCAGTAGCAGGGTCAAAATATTGTCAGAACTTATGTTTAATGCAACGTAGACCACAACTACAGACCATTGTCACATTGTTCAGCCCTACGTGACAGTAACATTAACAACCATCTTAAGATATTGACGGTACCTATTTTTAAGTAAAAAAAAATAGTGCTATTGTAGTTTGTTATAGGACAGCCTTTTCTGTTTTCTAGTTCTGTTCTCACTTGTTCATTTAAATGTATCAAATGGTTTGATGTACTCTGTCATTTTCAATGTATGCATGATGAAATTAATGAGCCAACTTTTTTAAAAGAGCTGTGGTAAGATTCTTGAAACACAACATTTTCCATGTTTTATGGATTGCTCAGAATGCAATTAAGGATGAACAAATATAAAATATAATGTCTGCTTTGTCTTGTAGGGCCCAAACAAGTTATCACGATACTTCCAACAAAGACGTCAACCTTCTTCCGAGGCCATCAAGCGGCCTTGAATTCAAGAAATCCTGGGACCTGAGGACTGTCACTGAACAAATAAAGGATGCCTTTGGAGAAAAACTCTCTGCTGATGTGAGGTAATCACTTTAATTTTATTACATCAAGTCCAAACTGTGATATAATGATTCTACTCAAATGAAAAATATAAAGGATACCTTTTATCATTTCCAGTGGTGAAAGTTGCATAAAATTAGATTATGTATACAGCAGATCACACCTAATCTATTAAACCAGTTATTCATACTAGTACATTGGATTTTGTGGTATTTCCGACTTTCTTGTTCCGTTTTGTCCTTTGTTTTTGGACAATTTGTTTGTTTGTTTGTTAACATTTTGCAATTTTACCCACTGTTTTTCAGTATAGAGTTTCTGATGGTATGTGGCAACAGACTGATTTCGCCCAAACTGCGTGCTGGACAGGAGCTGCATGCAAATCTCATACATAAAGTATATAAATCATAAGCCCTATATATCTGACCTTCAAAGACAATTATGGTATGTTATATCATACTTGAATTGACATACAGAACATTGTAATTCTAATAAAAACAACCTATTAAATCTTAGCACAGAAATCGACTAAATTGGCAGGTGCATAGTTGGACTAACTGAGAGCTAAAATTAGAAGGGGATTGTTACGTTAGCTACAGGTGCAGTACTTGTAAGTAGTAATTAGTTAATTGTTGGTTTGGCTCTGCACAACATTTGAATTTATTGAAATTGTAGCCCCTTGAGATGTACTATAGCATATCATTTTCAACAATATTAAAAATCTAGAAAATTGCCAGCCTTATCCTTAAAATGTGTATATAATATATACTGTCAACGGCCAATATACACATTATATATATGCATATGCGAGCTGGCCCATTCACCAGTCAACCAATCAAAATGAGAAAGGTTCCAACTGTAAAACCTAAATAAAAAAAATATATGCAATAACACAACAAAACTGCATTTTTGCAATTGGCTACCATAAATAATTAGCATTTTGTACAAACCTGTCACTCTGTAGGCTTGCTAATATAGCCTGGTTCAATTCCTCATCATCAGAAGACATGTCAGACAGTGCAGCCATAACTGAAAGGCAGTTATCATAGTTTGCTGATTGATGTTGTGTTGAGGTAGAGGGTAATGCAGAACAATGACTTGCTGGAGTGCTGCTCTGGTAGGGTATATGTGTGAGCTATTTTGGCAAGTCAGGACCAGAGTTGGATCAACAGAATTTGTTACTCCAAATGATGAGGTAGAATGCTGACTGGTGGAAGGGCAGCTTTCCAGTGAGCATACTGGCAACTGACTAGAACTGCTTGCTGAAGTGCTGCTGTGGTTGAGTGAGTGTCTATTTTGTGTTCGGGATGAGGAGCGCAGCTTCCTGGCTGAACCAGTGTTTTCCTCACAGTTGTTGTCCTCACTGCTATAGCCTGTAATATCATCCTTAGAAATACATTATAAGATATACTAAATATCAACTGTAAACTCAACAGTATCTGGAAACATTAAGCTTACTAGAATAGTTGTAAGAATTACATTTGCTCTCCAGACTTTAAAAGTGAAATCTCCCATGAGTACCAGTATCCCTGTCACGAATGGTGTGGAAGCAGGACAAGACAGACGAGAGGTGCACTGGACTGGAAAACACTGGAACAAAAATAAACGGTCCACGATGGGAAAAGTAAACACAAACTAACACACGGGTGAAAAGAACACTAACACTGGAACAAATTAAAGGTCCACGATGGGAAAATGAAATTAACACACGAACACGAAACATCCACGAACGATCAAACATGGGAACAAGAGCAGGCATAAAACATTGGAAACATGGAGCATCACATACAACGATCGACAGTCACTAAACAAAGAACCAGGGTTTAAATACACAGACACAATGAAGACTGAACGAGACACAGGTGAGAACAATGATGAGTGCAGGCAGTGAGGGAGGCCGGGAATTGTGGGAATTGTAGTTTTTAGACAAGGACAGTGAAACACGGTGCGGACAACAAGGAAAACGTGACATGGAGCGTGATAAGTGACGATTGAAATAGAAAACACGGGGCAGACAACACGGGAACGTAACATAACCCCCCCCTCAAAAGGACCGGATTCCAGACGGTCCTACAAAAAGAAAAACCCACAAAAATAACAAAAACAAAAAGTCCAAGGAGTGAGGGGGTAGACCCGGGGGAACACAGACAGACAAAAGGGGGCACAAGGGACACAGAGACAGTCCAAGGAGGCACAAGGGACAATTAGGCAGTCCATGGGGGCACAAGGGGCAATTAGGCAGTCCACGGTGGCACCAGGGGCAATTAGGCAGTCCACGGGGGCACCAGGGGCAATTAGGCAGTCCACGGGGGCAAAAAGGAAAATGAGACAGTCCACGGGGGCAATTAGGCAGTCCACGGGGGATTAGGCAGACCAGGGAGCCCGAGAGGGCAGACTGGCAGACCAGGGAGGCCGAGAGGGCAGGCAAGCAGTCTCTGGGGGTGTGTGAAGGGAACCGGGTCAGGTGGCCTGGGGGGCGTCCACCAGGTAGGGACAGGTTTAGGAGGCCAGGGAGGTATCGACCGGGCAAGGACAGGTTTAGGTGGTCTGGGGGACAGCCACAATAGGGGGACAGGTTTGGATGGCCCGGGAGCTGGCCACAAGGCAAGGGCCGGTTCTGGGGGCCTGGGAGGTGGCCACAGGACAGAGGCCGGTTTAGGTGGCCTGGGAGGCGACCACGCTATGGGGGCAGGTTTGGGTGGCCCGGGAGCTGGCCACAAGGCAAGGGCCGGTTCAGGGGGCCTGGGAGGTGGCCACAGGACAGAGGCCGGTTTAGATGGCCCGGGAGCTGGCCACTTGGCAAGGGCCGGTTCAGGGGACCTTGGAGGTGGCCACAGGACAGAAGCTGGTTGAGGTGGCCTAGGAGGTGGCCGTAGGGCAAGGACCAGTTCGGGGTGCCTGGGAAGCGGAGCCGTGGAAGGCGAAGCCGCGGAAGGCTCGGGAGGCAGAGCCGTGGGAGGCTCTGGAGGCAGAGCCGTGGGAGGCCCGGGAGGTGGAGCCGAGGGAGGGTCGGGAGATGGAGCCGAGGAAGGTGGCTTAATAAAAGTGATAAGATTGTTACTATCAGCACAGAGGTTACTTTAATGGCAGATGCCACTGAGCATGTTTGGGAACGCAGTTCACAGAACTTCACTAGCTTATTGTGCCACATATCACAACCTCTTGATTTTGTACTATACTAAATACCTACCAATATACTTTGTATGTAATAATTATGTAGAAGTTCAGAATTGTCAATGATCATGAAAAACACACACATAATTCCACCCTTTTAAAGCTAGTGTGTAACTATTATTTATCTTGTTGTTGTTGTTTTTTTCAGAAGGACCACATAAATCTCTGTTCCAGCAAGAGATATTTAGCATGATCTTGCAACAAAAATAAATCATCAGAAGAAATGCATGTTTAACATTAACTGATCCACAATCCTGGATTGAGCCATCAGAGGTTTTAAACGAGGGACATACGATCCATGTCACACTATGTCAGGTTTTCTGATGATATGGGAGTACCTGAAGAGGTTGTGGACTTTGGTGGACCAAGAAGGGAATTTCTAAGACTTCTAATGGAAGCTTTTCCCCAATCTCCCATGTTTGAGGGAAAAGAAGGCAAAATGAATTTGGCCCTTGACAGTACTGGTATATACTGACTGTAATGCTGAATGCCAGATAATAATTTATTTCACTTATATCACAAAATTGTATATGATGGTACAGGTATTTGTCAAGTCTTTGTATGCATGCACTGTCAAATATTTTATTTTTTTTACATTTTATATATTGACGACTGCTCTATTTCTTGAACAAAGATCTCCATACAGCCTCTCGTGAACGAAAAAAATCTGTAGCTTCTCTTTGAATTGTTTCAATACATTCTAAGACATTATTTAAAAAAATTATAATTTCATTTTCATTGCTACTTACTCCCAAAATGAAAAACTGGTCTTCTATCATCCAAGCCACACCACAAAGCATCACTTTTGTCCCAGTTCACCTTTGCAGAAGAAGTTTTACCATAATTCTCTAAAATCTTCTTCAACAAATGAACATCTTTATCATTTCTGATCACAACTGTTATATCATCAGGATATGCAGAAACTTTTATATCATTATTTACATTTATAGCATTTATTTGCATACCCATTAACTCTTTTCTCAGTTTACAGATGAGGGGTTCAATGGCTAAAATATAAAGCTGCCCTGAAAGTGGGCAACCTTGTCTTATACCCCTATGCACCTTAACAGGAACACTAAGACCACCTGCCATCTTAATCATACACATGGCATCGTTGTAAAGTGTTTTTTATCATCCATCCATCCATCCATCTTCAACCGCTTATCCGAAGTCGGGTCGCGGGGGCAGCTGCTCCAGCAGAGGGCCCCAAACTTCCCTATCCCGAGCCACATTAACCAGCTCTGACTGGGGGACCCCGAGGCGTTCCCAGGCCAGTGTGGAGATGTAATCTCTCCACCTAATCCTGGGTCTTCCCCGAGGCCTCCTCCCAGCTGGATGTGCCTGAAACACCTCCCTAGGGAGGCGGCCAGGGGGCAACCTTACCAGATGCCCAAACCACCTCAACTGACTCCTTTTGACGCAAAGGAGCAGCGGCTCTACTCCGAGCTCCTCACGGATGACTGAGCTCCTCACCCTATCTCTAAGGGAGAAGCCCGCCACCCTTCTGAGGAAGCCCATTTCGGCCGCTTGTACTTGTGACCTAGTTCTTTCGGTCATGACCCAGCCTTCATGACCATAGGTGAGGGTAGGAACAAAAATTGACCGGTAGATCGAGAGCTTTGCCTTTCAGCTCAGCTCTCTTTTCGTGACAACGGTGCGATAGAGCGAGTGCAATACCGCCCCCGCTGCCCCGATTCTCCAGCCAACCTCCCGCTCCATTGTCCCCTCACTCGTGAACAAGACCCCGAGGTACTTGAACTCCTTCACTTGGGACAATACCTCCTTCCCTACCTGGAGTACGCACTCCATCGGTTTCCTGCTGAGAACCATGGCCTCAGATTTAGAGGTGCTAATCCTCATCCCAGCTGCTTCACACTGCCAAGCGATCCAGTGAGAGCTGAAGGTCATGGACCGATGATGACATGAAGGCAACATCATCTGCAAAAAGCAGCGATGAGATCCCCAGCCCACCGAACCGCACACCTTCCCCACCCCGACTACGCCTCGATATCCTGTCCATGAATATCACAAACAGGATTGGTGACAAAGCGCAGCCTTGACGGAGACCAACCCCCACATGGAATGAACTCGACTTTGTGCCGAGGACCCGGACACAGCTCTCGCTTTGGACGTACAGGGATTGGATTGCCCTAAGAAGGGACCCCCCCACCCCGTACTCCCGCAGCACCTCCCACAGTCTCTCCCGGGGGACCCGGTCATACGCCTTCTCCAGATCCACAAAATGTAGACCGGATGAGCATACTCCCAGGCCCCCTCCAGGATCCTTGCGAGAGTAAAGATCTGGTCCGTTGTTCCACGGCCAGGACGAAAACCGCATTGTTCCTCTTCAATCCGAGGTTTGACAATCGGCCGAACCCTCCTCTCCAGCACCTTGGAGTAAACTTTACCAGGGAGGCTGAGAAGTGTGATACCCCTGTAGTTGGCACACACTCTCTGATCCCCCTTTTTGAAGAGGGGGAACCACCACCCCGTTCTGCCACTCCTTAGGCACTGTCCCAGATTTCCACGCAATGTTGAAGAGGCGTGTCATCCATGACACCCCCCTCCACATCCAAAGCTTTCAGCATTTCTGGTCGGATCTCATCAATCCCCGGGGCTTAGCCACTGCGGAGTTGTTTGACTACCTCAGTGACCTCCCCCAGGGAAATAGAATCTGCTCCCCCGTCAGCCTCCGGCTCTGCCTCTAGCATAGAGGGCGTGTTGGGATTTAGGAGTTCTTCAAAGTGTTCCTTCCACCGCCCAATAACCTCCTCGGTTGAGGTCAACAGCGTCCCATCTTTGCTGTATACAGCTTGGATGGTTCCCCGTTTCCCCCTCCTAAGGTGGCGGACGGTTTTCCAGAAGCACTTTGGTGCGGACCGAAAGTCTTTCTCCATGGCTTCTCTGAACTTTTCCCACACCCACTGCTTTGCCTCCCTCACGGCCGAGGCTGCAGCCCTTCGGGCCTGTCGGTACCTTGCAACTGCCTCCGGAGACCTCCGGGACAACAAATCCCGGAAGGCCTCTTTCTTCAGTCGGACGGCTTCCCTGACCACCAGTGTCCACCACGGTGTTCGAGGGTTACCACCCCTTGCGGGACCTAAAACCTTGAGGCCGCAGCTCTCCACCACGGCTTCGGCAATGGAAGCTTTGAACATTGCCCACTCCGGTTCAATGTCCCCAACCTCCGCAGGGATGCCTGAA
Source organism: Xyrauchen texanus (assembly GCF_025860055.1). Classification (NCBI taxonomy): domain Eukaryota; kingdom Metazoa; phylum Chordata; class Actinopteri; order Cypriniformes; family Catostomidae; genus Xyrauchen; species Xyrauchen texanus. The sequence continues at coordinate 32,367,550 of NC_068311.1, forward strand.
AAGCTCTGCCGGAGGTGTGAGTTGAAGATCTCGCGGACAGGGACCTCCTCCAAACGTTCCCAGTTCACCCGCACTACTCGCTTGGGCTTCCCAGGTCTGTCCAGAGTCTTTCCCCACCCACTGACCCAACTCACCACCAGATGGTGATCGGTTGACAGCTCTGCCCCTCTCTTCACCCGAGTGTCCAAAACATATGGCCTCAGATCCGACGACACGATTACAAAATCGATCATCGACCTTCGGCCTAGGGTGCTCTGGTACCACGTACACTTATGAGCATCCTTATGTTCGAACATGGTGTTTGTTATAGATAATCCATGACTAGCACAGAAGTCTAATAACAAACATCCACTTGAGTTCAGGTCGGGGAGGCCGTTCCTCCCAATCACGCCTTTCCAGGTGTCCCTGTCATTTCCCACGTGTGCGTTGAAATCAGTGTTTTTATCATTGAGATTAAATTATCTCCAAAACCAAAAGCCTTCACAACATTAAAAAGAAAATGATGGTCAACTCTGTCGAAGGCTTTTTCTTGATCTAATGATAAAAATCCCATGTTGCTGTTGTTACTCAGGGCAAAATCAATATCATCACGTACCAAGTGAAGATTATCAGAAATGCATCTGTCTTTTATACAGTAAGAATGATCTTTATGTGCAATTTCATGTAACACCTTATTTAGTCTGTTGGCGAGACACTTTGATATTATTTTATATTCAGAACATAGAATTGCGACAGGTCTCCAATTCTTCAATAATGTGAGATCTCCTTTCTTGGGCAGTAACGTTAAAATTGCCCGTTGACAGCTCTTAGGAAGAAACCCTACATGAAACACTTCCTGTAGTACTTCAAGTAGATCAGTTCCAATAATAGTCCAAAAATGTTTGTAAAAATCTCCATGAAGTCCATCTATACCAGGGGTACGACCTGAAGACAGTCCCATTACTGCGGCACTCACTTCTTCAAAGGTGAGTCCAGACTCTAGAGCTTGGTTATGTTCAGATGATAAGCAGGAAAGATCCTGTAACAGTTCATTTTGACTCGGCACATCTGTATTTACAACAGCATACAACTGAGAATAAAAATCCACTGCTAATCTATGCATTTCTATAGGATCATTAATATCATGACCATTGCTGTTTTTCAATCTATACATTTGTTTTTCCTGTACAATTTTGTGCTCCAAGTTAAAAAAAAAAATATGAGGTTGGGCCATCCATATCTTTCACTGATAAAAACCTACTCCTCACAAGAGCACCTTTGGCTGTCTCATTTAAAATAGAATTCAGTTTTTTTTTTTCTTTTCAGACCACTCTTGTAAATTAGCAGAATTATCTCTCATCATGTTCTTTTCAATAACAAGGATTTCTTTCTCAAGCAACTCAAGAGTTCGTTTCAAACACATGGATAAATGAGAAGTGTACTGTTGACAAAACTCTCTAATATGCACTTTACTAATTTCCCACCACAGAATAATATTCTCAAACCTATTCTTTTCACTTTTCCAAGTTTCCCATAAATATTTAAAACTTTCACAAAAAAAAAATTCTTGCAGCAACTTGACATTAAAATGCCAATAAACACTTTTATGTCTTGTGGAAACCAAAGTGCAGTCAACAGTAACAAGTATATGATCAGAAATTGATGTAGGCACAATAGCTGTATGTTCAACTCTATTTCTCATGTTGTTTGATACATATATTCTATCTAAACGTGCAGCGGAGATCCTCCCAATTGACCTTAACCCAAGTATATTGTTTTACTGAGGGATTATTTTCCCTCCACATATCTGAAAAATAGAGATTCAGTTATATTAGCTAAAACAGTAGATGATTGAACATGCGGTTCTTCTCCGTTTCTATCAACAGGAAAATCAAGTATGCAGTTCCAGTCTCCCCCTAGAATGATTAAATCACTGTCCTGATGTTGTTTTGAAAAATCTTGCAATTTATTGAAAATGTCTCGGGTTACTTGAATGTAACACTTCTTCCCTGATAAAAGCGGAACGAGATGCTGCACTGGAAGCGATTTGGGAACAACTTAAGGTGTGGCCAGCTGAGAATATGTGTGCAACACGTCAATGAAAATTGACCTGAATTTATAGCCTCTGCTGGTGACATCATTGGATGCACCTGTAGCAGGGCTATAAATAGATGCATCACATGGGGAACCGTCAGGTATTTTGTCTGAAGAGCAGTCCTGGAGCATTCCAGTGCGGCAATGAAGCACAGCATCTCGTTCAGTTTTTATCAGGGAACAAGGGTTACAGTCAAGTAACCCTCGTTCCCTTTCAAAAACATCTCGCTTTGGGAACGAGAATACCCACGCCGCCGCACTGTGGATGTCCGGACCCCTTACGGTTGTGTAGTGTGCTCACAAGAGTGTGAGAGGTCTCAGACATGAGCTTGAGATGTCGCCTCAAGGACATAAGAACCCGGAAAATCTGATGTATGTGTGCGGAGAGGACCAGCCTGCCGCATCACAAACATGCTGCAGAGGGACACCCCCTAGCCAATGTTTTAGAGGAGGCGACCCCTCTGGTAGAGTGAGCCCTGAAACCTACTGGCGAAGCTTGACTGCGCGCCTCGTAGGCCAGGGCAATTGCGTCCCTCACCCAATGTGACATAGTCTGCTTGGTGGTGGCCGCCCCCCCTGTTGCAGCCCCCATGGCAAACGAATAGTTGCCCTGACTTACGCCACTGGCTAGTGCTGTGGACATAAGTCTGAAGGGCACAGACTGGACAAAGTCTGTGAAGTCCTTCCTGCTCCGGCGTTGTAAACGGTGGCGAGCAGAAGGCTTTGAGATTGACCGGATGTAAGGTCAAGAAAGGAACCTTAGTCAGGGTGCAAAATTGCTTTAGCCATTCCTGGGGCAAAATCTATCAGGCTGGCAAGACAGACAGAGCCTGTAGATCCCCAATTCTCTTCAGAGAGGTAATCGCCATAAGAAAAAACATCTTGAGATTCAGAAGTTTATCAGACGCTGACTCCAGAGGTTCAAAGGGGGTCTCAACCAGACCCTCAAGGACTATTGCTAAGTCCCATGAAGGGGTCCTGGTCCTAGCAGGAGGCCTCAGTCGCATAGCTCCATGAATGAAGCGAACGAGTAGAGGATGTCTCCCCAATGGCACCCCGTCCATCAAGGCGTGGCAAGCCGAAATGGCGGCCACATAGACCCTGAGAGTGGTGGGGCATATGCCTGCTGACAATTTTCACCTGCAGAAAGTCCAGAACTGAAGCAATCTGGCAGTTAACTGGATCTGCATTGTGTGAACTGCACCATCTTTCAAAGACACCCCATTTATTGGCCTAGATTCTTCTGGTCGAGGGAGCCCTAGAACTTAAAATGGTCTTGATAACCTCAGGTGAAACCCCAGTGTCCCTCAGTTAGTACCCTTCAGGGTCCAAACATGAAGGTTCCACAGCTCGTGCCGGGGATGAAATATTGTCCTCTGAGCCTGAGACAGAAGGTCCCTCTTGTCCGGAATCGCCCAAGGCGAGCCGTCAAGGAGAGACATTATCTCCGAGAACCATACTCTGTTCGGCCAGCGTGGCGAACTCTGGCCAAGACTCCCGGGAGCAGAGAAACTGGGGGAAATGCATCCAGACGCATTCTGGGCCATGTATGCACCATCGCGTCCAGACCCAGGGGGGCTGGGTGACTCAGAGAGAAGTAGAGGGGACATTGCGCTGTCTGTTGAGAGGCAAAGAGGTCCACTTCTGCCCTGTAAAATCTCACCCAGATTTGTTCCACTACCTCGGGGTGGAGTTTCCACTCCCCGTCGGTATTTTCTGTTTGGACAGTAAATCTCCTCCCATTAGGCATCCAGGGATACAAGCTGCTCTGATTAACAGGAGCTTGCCCTGGGGCCAAAGGAGAATCTGCCGTGCCAGTCTGTTCAGCTGGCATGAATGTAGACCTCCTTGATGGTTTATGTAAGAGACTACCGCTGTGTTGTCCACCCGCACCAAGACATGGCAGCCACTGGAAGAAGTATTTCAGGGCCAGAAATACAGCCATCAATTCGAGACAATCGAGCTGATGACCCTTCCATTCCCCTTGCGCTGGACGACCACTTAAGACCACTACCAAGCCCGTCAGGGAGGCGTCTGTCTTTAGCAACCTGCGATGGCAAGACACACCTAGAGTGGGACCCAAAGTGAGGATCGAGAAGAAAAGTTTTGTTCTTGTCTCTGATGCCCGATAGGTTAAACCATAAGTGTCTCTCCGTGCTGACTAAAGCAGACATAGACCGGCCAATGGCATGGGCCGTCTGCTTGGTCGTGTAGGGAGACAGATCCCTGGCTCGATGAAGCTCAGAGAAAGCCTCTTCGTCGACCGTGGTGCCCGCACTCAGGTCCTTCAACAGATTAGCCTAGTACGCCTGTAACAATGCCATAGTGTGCAGGGCAGCACTAGCCTGACCTGCTGACTGATAAGCCTTCCCCACAAGTGTGGAGGTGGTCCTGCACAGCTTTGTGGGAAGAGTGGTCTCTTTAGCGATGATGCCGAGCCAGGCGAGAGATAACCCGCAAGTGTCTCCTCTACCGGCGGCATAATCGAATACTTCAACAGATTAGCCTAGTACGCCTGTAACACTGCCATAGTGTGCAGGGCAGCACCAGCCTGACCTGCTGCCTAATAAGCCTTCCCCACAAGCGTGGGGTGGTCCTGCACCACTGATATAGCATTCCCTTCCCTTTTTTTATTTTATTTATTTATTTATTTTTGGCCACCAGACATCTGTCTTCTAGTTTGGAGCGTTTGGGGGGGGTCTCTTGTTCGCGTGGCCAGTCTAACTATAGTCTGGCCACAGCCCAAGTAACCACCTCTAGTAATTCCTCAGCCGCTTTATTATTGTGTGTGGAATGTACAGAGGTTCAGCATCCCCCTCATGAACCAAAGAGGTGCCGAGGCGTGCTTCAGGCTTACGAGAAGTATCAGCTAGATCTGGGGAGAGAGCGAGCGATAGGGACAGACCCGTCTCTCGCTCCTCAGCCAGATCTATGCAAGAGCCCCACGATGAAAGAGTGAGCGCTGGCTCTTGGAAGTAAGCGAGACGAATGTGAAGCATTTTGACTGTAAACAGATCGCAATGCTCACACCTGCCCCGCCCCAACGCAAGAGCAGCATGCTCTTCTCCAAACACACAAAGCAAAACTGGTGTGTGTCCGTTTCAGCCATAGACCATAAACATGAGAACGCACCGCTTGCTTTGTTTATCAGTCATTCTTCTTTTTTTTTTTTTTTTTTAAAGAAAAAAGAAAGAGAATGGTTTCTGTGCACTGCCTAACAATTCTAACTCCTAACAGAGGAAAGTAGAACGTTTCTGACAGGCTGAGTGATCTGAAGATAAAAGATCTGACGATGCACCTGTGACGCATCTATTTATAGCCCTGCTGCATCAAATGATGTCACCGGCAGAGGCTATAAATTCCGGTCAATTTTCATTGACGTGTTGCACATATATTCACTGCTGGTCACACCTAAAGTTGTTCCCAAAGCGCTAATTCTGCGCAGCATCATAAGTGTAGCTTTTTGAAAGGGAACATCAATCCTATCAGGCCCTGTGTTAGGTGCAAAGATAACAAAAAAAGACCATTAACCTCAGTTCTAACTGCTAATAATCTCCCTGGCTCAATTTCTTTCTTTGACAGAATTTTTGGTTTAATAAAAGAAGAAAAAAGAACTGCAACTCCTGCACTCAAGTTTGTCCCATGACTAAGAACACAATCATTCCTCCACCAAAGTCCCCAATCAACCTCATTATTCACATCACTATGGGTTTCCTGCAAAAATATTACATCTAGTTTTTTCAAATTAATAAAATGTAACAGTGTGTCACTCTTCTTCCTATCCCTCATCCCATTAACATTTAGGGATCCCACCCGTAAAACCTCCATAAAGAAAAGAGTGATAAGAAGAAACCAAGTCAGGAAGAAAGTACATTAACCATAGTGATTAGATATTTTTTCCCCTCCTTAGCTTCCCTTTTCCTTTTTTTTTTCTTTTCTAATTGCAGTTATATGTTTCTTTAACCTGAATCGTTTCTGCTGCGAAAGCTCGTCAAGACTACTTACTCTCTTTGCCCACATAACAGATGCCACAAATGTATCTAAATCTGGAAAAAAATTCACTTATTTCAATGCTTTTGCCTTTTGTTTCATCAAGAAATGCATTGATTTGATCCACAGTATAAAGGTCTTCTTTCATTATTTTTGTCATCTCAGACCCTTCTGACTATTGTTTCTCAACTCTTATACTATCATCTGTGCATTGAGACATTCTATCCAGCTCATCACCTGAGCCTTCCTCTATCTCCTGTACTTTTGTCTCAATCACTTTCTCAATAACATCCATTTTCTCCATTTTATGAGAAACATCACTTGAATGCATATAGACAGTATTACTACATCCAGCTTTCTCACGTATCTCTGCATTGAAATCGCTTTCACTCACCTCATCTTGCCTGTTTACCTCTTCTGAAGGCCTTTCAGTTTTCTCCGCTGTACTTTGTTTCTGTGTTGTTGTTGTTGTTATTGATGTTGAAACCTCCGTGACAGCAGTCATATTGTTATTATTGTCCCCTGCCGGGGTGTCAATCGCTGGCTGTTGTTCATTGTCCACTTTTTTGTGTGGAAAGAAGAAACGTTTGTATCCTAAATTCCCACATTCGAAACACTTGAGATTATCCGTGCTTGCGTAAACCATGTACGAGTTCTCTCCGTGACTGACACGGAAAGAAATCTCTAAAGTGTGCTCGGGTGAAGTCATAAACATAAACAACTGTTTTCTAAATGAGAGAACATGTTTGAGTGCCATATTTTTACAACCTAACGGTACTCAATACCCTATTACCAGGCCCAGGGAAATATGCTTCTTACTGGAGATCTTAATGGACGAACAGGAATTGAACATGACAACATTGACCCACATGGCAACAATCATGTGTTTGGTCAGTCTCCCCTGTTTACCGCACCAACCATCCCCAACCGGAACAACCTTGACTCTGCAGTAAATCAAAGTGGCAGGGAGATATACAGGCCTTAGGCCTGTATATAGTTAATGGTAGGCTCAGAGGGGACTCTTTAGGCAGATTCACAATCTCGTCAGCTCTTGGTTCTAGTGTAGTAGTCTATGCAATCACTGACATGGACCCCTCCACTATAAGTGCATTCACTGTCAGACAGCAATAGCCCCTTTCAGACCACAACCAAATAAATGTGTTCTACAAATTATCAGATCAAACTAGTGACGCAAAAAGGGAACCCAGTAAACTGTATAAAGTACATCCTACTTACAGATGGGCCCCAGACAGTGGAGACAAATTCATCATGGCCTTGAACTCACATGATCTGATAAATGGCATATCGATGTATGACCAAAACCAATATGTCCCTACTAGAGATGGTCTAAACAAGGCCACTGAGGAAATTAATATGATATTTCATAAGGCAGCTATTAAAGCTGGCCTTATGAAACAAAAATGGAGGCATGTTAAAAGCCAAAATGCTGAAAAATGGTTTGATGAAGAATGCAAGACCATCAGAAAAGATCTCAGAAAAGTAGCTGTTACACAGTTAAAGGATGGGCAAGGAGGAGGAGAGAACCGGCTTGTCAACATAAATAATCATTTAATGCAAACTTAAACCAAAAGCTCAAACATAAACAAACACACGCACAACGGACATGCCCGTAATTCTCTCTCTCGAACCATCGTCACCGGCCGCCTTTATCCCTCGCGTGCCTCATCAGGCCGATTGGGGACCGGGCGCGCGATATTCCGACCCGGCCCCGCCCCCCTCCACTCCACAGTAGCAAATGAAAAACATCGCCAACCAAACAACCCCGCCTTACGCATTAGTTACAATAACATTTTAAATCAATATAAACAACAATTAGAAAACTAAATTATACCCACAAGAAACTTGAAGATATTGAGGATGCCCTTAATCAAAATCAATTCTGGGATATGTGGAACAACTTCAACAGAAAGGAACCACAAGCATTACCCATCCAAAATGGTGGCATCTGGAGAGCCCATTTTGAAAGTCTGTTCAAAGACATACCAATAAATGAAATGAATCCAGATCAAAGCATTATAAAAGATAAACTCCAAAAATTTGGAGAAACAATTAAAAACAACCAAAACCCCCTTGATTTCCTATTTACTTGGGAAGAATTGACCACCCATATAAATTCTCTCCGGCCAAAGAAAGCTTGTGGTCCAGACAGCATCAGAAATGAAATGCTCAAATTCAGTACCCCACAGATGCAGAGGGCCGTGTTGAAGTTGTTCAACATTGTAATACAGTCAGGATGTTTTCCTGACATCTGGTGCAAAGGACTCATTTCCCCCATTAATCAGAGCGGGGACAAATTACCGTGGCATCTGTGTCAGCAGTTGTCTAGGTAAGCTATTCGGCAGTATTATTAACAAAATAATTCTTAATTTCCTTGACAAACAATCTTGTGAAAAAATCTAATTGGCTTCCTTCCAAAACACCGCACCACCGACCATGTATATACCCTTCACACTTTAATTAACAAACATTTACACCAAAAAATGGTCAAATATTCGCTTGTTTTATTGATTTCAAGAAAGCTTTCTATTTGGCATGAAGGGCTATATATTATAGACTTCTGCATTGTGGTATAGGTGGCAAAATATATGATCTGATTAAATCAATATATTCGAAAAACATGTGTGCTGTTAAAATTGGAGACAAACAAACTGAATTCTTCACCCAGAGAAGAGGTGTCCGTCAGGGTTGCATACATATATAATGTATATATAATGTATATATAAATGAACTTGCTATTCAGTTGGATCAATGTGCTTCTCCTCCTCTAGATGGAGAGGTGAAGTATCTGCTTTATGCTGACGACCTTGTGCTACTGTCTCCTACTGAACAAGGACTACAGCTGCAGCTGGACATAGTCGAACAATACTGTCAAGACTGGGCCCTAGCAGTAAACATGAAGAAAACTAATGTCATGATTTTTCAGAAACGGCCCAAGTGTCAAGAAAACAAATACCAGTTTACTATAAATAATCATCTAATTGAACACAGCATGAGTTATACGTATCTTGGTATAACAATAACAGCATCAGGGAGTTTCAACATGGCAGTGAATGCACTCAAAGAAAAAGCTCGAAGAGCCCTAAACGCAATTAAGAGAACATTTTATAATCTCCAAATTCCAATTAAAATCTGGCTGAAAATATTTGATAGTGTCATCCAGCCTATTGCGCTGTATGGTAGTGAAGTGTGGGGTCCACTCAGTCATCACAGCTATACACGCTGGGACAAACACCCAACAGAATCTTTACATGCAGAATTCTGCAGATACACAGAAATACACCAACAAATGCATGTAGAGCAGAATTAGGCAGATACCCACTGATAATTAGCATTCAAAAGAGAGCAAATAAATTCTTCATTCACCTTAAATCCAGCCCCTGAGACACCCTTCAATCCAAAGACCTCCAAATCCAAGAGCTGAGCCCAGAAAAGAGTCCCCTACATCAGTTGGTGCTGAGACTAATCGTCCCCCCTCAAACACACTTTGACCAGTCTCACATCAACACTGTTCTCCAAACACCAATCAGAGTAAACCAAATTATATCGCAATGTACAGAAACCTATTTGGAACATTGGAAAGAAGAAACTAAAAGCCAAAGTCGATCTGAATGTTATCTGGCCCTAACCAGAGAGTATGAGTTGGCAAAATATCTCTTGACTGTCAGAGTTAGAAAACAGAGACAGACCCTAAACAAGTACAGGCTCAGTGAACACACATTGGCAATTGAAACAGGAAGACACAAAAAATCATGGCAACCAAAAGAAAACAGAATATGTGGTCACTGTTGGACAGGTGAGGTCGAGACAGAAATGCACTTCCTCCTAAAATGTGAAACATTCAGAGAAATAAGGAATGTTTACCTAAACAAGTTTGTCTCTGAAACTTCAGAATTTAAAGACCTAAATGACCTCTCAAAATTAAAAATACTCCTAGGAGGAGACAGGGCACATCTTGCTGCCCAATATGTATCAGCATGCCACAACCTGAGGGACAGTGAAAGATCTGGACAAACACACACACACACACACACACACACACACACAATGTGATGTAATATGGTCAAATAAATAATAATAATTTATATATTTCTGTTATTTATATATTACTAATAATTATATTATATACTGTCCAAGTTATTGGACAAAATGTATTTATTCTATATGATGCTTTGGAAACATTGTTTTTGAAACGTTCATGCCAATAAAGCCCATTGAATTGAATTAAGAGAGAGAGAGAGATAGACAGAGAGAGAGAGATAGAGAGAGAGACTTGACCTTTAAAAATCCTTTAATTACAATAATTTAAAAAATTTAGGAAGGGGAAAAATTATAAAATATTATATTAAATGAAAAGAAATCAAATATTAATTACTAAATGATCTTCACTATTAATTGTACACAGAACATCATTCAAAGCCCAAGTATTTTGAAAGGTATTCAATTCCCCAATTGAGTAAGCAAACTCAATAGGTAACGGGCAGATACAAAACCTTTTAACATCATCATAATCTCTGTAGATCCATTTTCTATAATCTTTGATTTCCTTGTTAATCATATAGTAAATATTGACTGACCGAATAAATAATTAAGCAGTACATCTACTTTTCTTGTCTTGTACCCATATTTAGGACCATAAATAAAACCCATTAATGTGAAATCTTGACCCAACGTTTGACACTACTTTTTCAACTCTAAACTTAAACTATTGAAACAATAACCTTTATCTGTCACACTCTACGAATAAGTGAAAAGGAGTCTCTGTTTCTAAACAGAAAGGACACCTCTCAATAACCTCAGGGTCCAGGTGTGCCCTGTATCTGATTGTAGTTATTGCACCATCTATGACCTGCCACTGAAGATCACCCATTATTTTTTCAATGGGGGCCTTATACAGAGTCCTCCAACTACCTTCGGGGGATGAGTTTTGACCTTCAAAATCTTTCCACTTGGATTCTTTCAGTTCCAGCAGTTCCTACATTTGCATCACTTTCACACAGATGTAATAGAAAGATCTCTTATCTGCATCATGGAACAGTCTGAGCAGTGGTGTATCAAAGTTCAGCAGTTTGCCATCTTCTTTCTGCCAAGTGCCTATAGCTGCTTTTACTTCTAATGCTGAAAACTGCTCAATGTTGTGACTACCATTGTGCTCCACCACCTGCTTCTCAAGAACCCTTTTAAAATCCAATGTTAACACATTCTGGATCTCAGTTAAAAGTCTCCTTGTCACTCACGTTGAGGTTACATTTATCCTTGTTGTAACGTCCTCTGGTGTCAACCACCCATCCATGCACAGAAAATGCAATACCTTGATGAGGCCTGCTCTTATTAATGCAACTCTCATTGATGAAGAGTTTAAGCTTTTCACTGGCAGAATAGGATTATAAATCATAGGCTCTTCTGTAACCCACAGTCCATCTGCAAATCCTTGCACACGAGAGTTGTTAAAAACCCACCACACTCTCAGCATTGTCCGATAAAAAGTTGTTAAACCATTCAAATCCACTCCTTTCAAATCCATTAAAAAGAGGTTCTGGTCAAGTCCGAGATTCCCTCCTTTCCTTAGTAATCCACAAGCTATGTCAGTCCAGCTGATATGCCTCTCGTACAGCAGAGGTAAATGTAGGAAAAATTCTACATTTAATGTCAATTAGTCCTGATTGTGGACTTTAGGAGGACCACCCCAACACTGACCCCCCTCACCATTCTAAACAGCACTGTGGCAGCAGTCGAGTCATTCATCTCAGCTCCATGCTAAGAAATAGTTATATTTGTGTGGCCACGAAAAATATCCTTTCTGAGAATTGATAGATGATCAATACTGTGTGTTAATACTGAGCAATACTACATCAAGTTGATTCTTTTAAACGATCCAAATGTTCATAATTAATTATAACGAGTTATGATTAATTATTCATGTTTCCATTTTAAAGATATTTTGACTGTGGTATATTTTGATAAATAATCTCATCCCTGTTTCTAAAAGATCTCGCTTCAAAGCTGTACCTATATGTGTAATGTTATTGTTAATAAGCCATGAGAATCAATAAGAGAATTAATCATAATTCTCTTATTAAAGCTAATTCCCAACAGTAGAAATGGTGAGCTGATACAACAAGATGTTGTATTACGATTTTAATGGTGGAGAATTTTATTCAGACAAATAATCTAGTTATTTGTCATTTATCTAAATTATAACGGTTGTCAAACCGATACATTTCATTAGATTGTAATGTAGAAATAGGACCGTTTAATTTAATTCTTAGCTCACACATGCTGTTTCCCTTAAAAATAATGGTAATACCCGACACTTTAACGCATGCAGTGTAAATTTATCATACCAAATTCACTACATATACTGGTGTGAGAATCTGGGCACTTTAATTGACAACTGTTTATTTGTGCATTGTGGAGCACGCTGACGTTCATATGCATCGATGAAACTGTTTTCATTAGTGTTGACCCAGATCAGAAATCACTGGTGTTGGTTGCTATGGTTGCTATAAGTTCACGGGAAGTCCTAAAGAGACTCTTCTGGTGCAACTAACCACACATGCGCAACCTGTCGACGCCATATTGTCAACCAGTTAGCGATCTTACATTGAAACCCCTAAATAAACTACAGTGAAGTTACAGGCACGAACATTTATTTTACCCAAAGTCCACTTTCTACTATTTGGTTAATTAGCAGTTCAGTCTTCACGAAAACCACAACTGCCTTATTCATTCTTGAGGCTGAACTTATTTTATCATGCCCGACCTGATCACCAACTGCAACTAATACATCCTCAATGGAAGCGCATGCCTCCGGAACACACCTGAACCCATTACGGAGGGAGATCCCCCCCCGGGAACAGACACCATGCGAACGCCAAACCAACGATGCAAAAACAAACAGCAAATCGCTTACTAAACTAAATAATTCAAATAAACAACAAGGAAAGAAAAATAAAGAATAAAGAGATAGAAAAAGAAAAGATACAAAAAGAAAAAAGGAAACAAGAAATTACGAATAAACAATAAGCTGCTCTCGCCTACATACTCCACTCATGCGCAAGTGCACAGAGAGAGAGAGAGAGAGAGAGAGAGAGAGAGACAGACAGACAGACAGACAGACATAGAGATCCGTCCTAGAGCACACTATGCAGTACACTTACCTCAGGCTGATTATCACTGCATCAGGGAGTTTCAGTAAGGCAGTGAATGCACTTAAAGAAAAAGCTTGAAGAGCCCTATACGCTATTAAGAAAAAGTTCTATTGAATTACCAATTCCAATCTGGTGTAAGATCTTTGATAGATAGACAGACAGACAGACAGACAGATAGATAGGTTTCACTTAAGTTTGGCATAATGCCTTATTAGGCTTATTACAAATGATTGTTTCACTGTACTCGGCATTGCCTTCTCTCTTGTCATCAAACAATAATTGTAGAAAAAAAGAACAATATATGCAGGTTTTGAGAATTTATTTTGTTTTGTTTTGTAGATATCTCATGTGAAAAAGTGATATGTTTATTCTATACATTCTATGCAGGAAAGCAAAAAGTGTTCCAGCTGTAATCGGTCAGTCTACCCCTACACGGCCTTAATAGATTCACTTCCAGGAAATGGTAAAATCATTCATGTTGTTGTTTGAATGAGTTATATGTTGTTCAGAATCTTAATATTTATTGAATAAAATGCCCTGTCCTTATCCACCTGTGACTCAGCTTTACTTATTGGACTGAACTGTCACTTTTTGTATCCACTATTACCTGTCTCAATTATTTGGTTTTAAAAGTAAAAACATAGATGGTTTGTTTTTGTATAAGATGAACTGGTCTGAATTCACTTTTAATACTTGGGGGCAAATTCACTAAACAGTTGCGCCATTCTGCGCATGGTAGTTCAGCACAAAAACCTGCATCTTGTTCACACATTATTAATCTATTTTAAACAGGTGCAATCAGCACCAGATTGCGCTTCATCACAAAAATTGCTTGCTGCTATTTATATCGTGCTATTACCACCTAATGCAAATTTTACTGCTTGTGTCCATTTTCTATTGATTGTATCTGTTACGAAAGCAGGAGGAGGCAGACGAGGGGTGAGGATCTAAGTGCAGGTTTTTATTGACAAAGGTGAAAACAAACAAGACTGGAACAAAGGAAACGTCCACGATGGGAAAAACAAAACCAAAACACGAAAACATCCAAAGAATACATGGGCTGGAGAAACATTCACGGTGGGCAAAGGTAACATTGACAAACTGGGTAAACACGGCAAAACATCTACAACCAGACATGCACATTCAATGATCGACAATGACTGGGGAACAAACAGGGTTTAAATACACAGGGGTAACGACAAACAGGTGAGGACAATGACAAAGAGCTGGCAGTGATGAGGGCCGGAAATTGTGGGAATTGTAGTTTATAACAAGTGACACGAGAAACACGGGGCAGACAACAGGGGATCGTGACAGTATCAGCAGAAATTCATCAAATGATGTTGAAACCCGTTAAAACCCATCAAATATCTAGATGCATGGTTTATTCAGGTGTCTGGATCACAGTAGTGCAAGTGATGCTCTACAGTCCTGGCAGGGTTGGTCAGATAATGGTCTCGCCTTTCGGATGAGATGTTAAACCAAGATCCAGACTCTTTGTGGTCATTAAAAATCCCAGGACACTTCTCGACACTTCTCCCTGTGTCCTGGCAAAATTCCCCCCATTGGCCCCTATACATCATGGTCTCCTAATTATCCTCATTAACTAATTTGCTCTATCACTCCACTATCACTCAACTATACCAATAGCTGATGTGTGGTGACTGTACTGGTGCACTATGGATGCCGTCACATCATCCAGGTGAATGCTGCACACTGGTGTTGGTTTAGAAGAGTCCCTTGTTCACTGTGTAAAGTACTTTGAGTGTAGTGTCAGAAAAGCGCTAAATAAATGTAACGTTCATTCATTCATTCATGCTGCAAAATCTGCAAAACACTGAAAAATTATCAGTACCCTATCGATTGCTCTCGGTTACTGTTGTAACCTCCATCGAGGGAATGAGATGTTGTGTTAATGTAGTGACACTAGGGGTGACTTGAGAGCCCTGAACACCTCTAATCTTTGAGAAAAGGCCAATGAGAATTGGCGAGTGGCATGCCACTCCCCCGGACATACGTGTATAAAAGGAGCTGGAATGCGGCCACTCATTCAGGTTTTGCGCTGAGGAGCCAAGACAAGGTCCCTGCCATTTTAGCGGCTAGTACAGACACAACATCTCGTTCCCTCCATCAGGGAACGGAGGTTACAACAGTAACCGAGATGTTACCCTTCTATCACTCACTTGACATTGTGCCGATGTAGTGACACTAGAGGTCCCTATAGAACCTATAGAAATGCCACAACAGCTGAACCTGAAGGGGAGGTTGACAAGTGGCAATACAACAAGTGGGATCACCTGCCACACACGGAAGAGGTGCAGTGGTAGGTCCCACCACAAAAAAGTGTGTGTGTGTGGGGGGGGTCTACAAACACAGCAACTGGGAACAGAGAGACCTCTGCCCTCTGGAGATGCGGGTCTGCTGACAGGGAGACTTTACTGTGGAAAATACATCACAGTGGGTTGACACCTGTGGAGCACCTATCCCAGTACAAGGCATATTAGCACCCATTGTGGATCCGGCTGCAAATTCCTCTGCCGAATCCGTAAGCCACAGGACTAGGGAGGAAGGACATCCAGGGTTCACGGGTTAGTGAACTTGCATGGGAGAAGAAGCGCATGTCTTCGCCTCATGGAGGGGAAAGGCGCTATACACAAGCGATACACCTGGCCAGCTGTTCCTTATTACCAAACTTACATGTTCGTACCTGACAAAACACGGGACAAAACCAGCTCAACCCGGAGATTGTAAAATCTCGCAAAGGTACTGGGTGTTACCCAGCCTGCTGCTCTACAGATGTCTGCTAGAGAGTTGCCAATGGCAAGTGGCCACGAGGATCCCATGAGGGGAAGAGGCATGGAGGATGCAGCCTTCGGGCACCTCTGAGGAACCTGATGATCAGGTCGTGCTTCCCTAGGGACTTACCATGCACCGTGTCAAGTTTGGCCACTGTGTCGGCCACATATACCTTCAAGGTGGATGGGGATAGCCACCCATCCAGCCTCTGCTGCAGGAAGGAAAGCACTGACCTGACTGCACATTTCTGAGGGGCTTCGGCTCGGGAAGAACACCACCTCGCAAACAAATGCCACTTCAGGGCATAAAGCTGCCTTGTAGCGGAATGATCATGTCTACCACTGCCGGTGTTAGGCCACTTAGGTCTTTCGCATCCCATCCAAGGGCAAGATGTGGAGGTTCCAGAGGTCTGAGCATGGGAGCCAGATTGTGCCGCTCCCTGAGAGAGTAGGTCCCTCATGGGAATTTGCCAGGGAGGTGCTGTTGTGAGGAGCGTGAGGTCCGGGGTGGGCCAATATGGGGCCACAATAGTGACTCATTCCTCATCCTCACTGACCTTGCACAGGGCCAGCTGTGTGCCAGCACATCTGTCCTGAGGGGGGCTCCCATCAGGGAATACCATAGGATTCCTGGAAAGCGAACAGGTCTACCTGTGCTTTGCCGAATCAACTCCAAATCATCTGGACCACTGATAGTGGAGTCTCCATTCTCCTTTGAGTGTCACCTGCTGTGACAGCATGTCCACTGTGGTGTTGAGGCTGCCTGGGATGTGAGTGGCCCGCAGCGACCTCAGCAGTCTCTAGAGGAGAAGATGGTGGGCAAGTTGCCACATGTGAGAAGAGCATACGTCGCCTTGTCGATTTATATATGCTACTGTCGCTGTGTTGCCTGACCGGTCCAACACATGCTTGCCCCGCATCAACGGCAATAGCCTATGCAGGGCAAGCAGTACAGCCAGCAACTCTAGGCAGTTGATGTGCCAACACAGCCATGGTCCTGTCCAGGAGCCAGCAGCTGCTTGCCCGTTGTACATGGCGCCCCAGTCGGCCAAGTCAGATGGTCCTGGCCAGCAACCACGATGGGTAGGAAAGTGTTATCCACGCGTCCGAGCTCCGGGTGAGGGGCACTAAGGGGATGATCGCATCTGACATACCTGGAGGTGGGGCCTCGCGGCAGGGGCAGCAGGCAACACCACGTCAAAGAACATTGCTTTGTCCCGAGGTGGCTGCGCTGCGGGAAACCTTGAAGCACTTACCTTGCTCTGCATACCCAGCATAGGGCGGGTTAGCAACAGAGGAGGAGGGCCTCTTGGGTCGTCCTCGAGACTTGTCACAACTGGCTGGCTGTGGTTGTAGATGTTGCACGGCCAGGCGTTCGAAGGCAGGGGGGGGCGTTCGCAGGGCCCTGGCTGCGAGTGCTCAGTGTTTGGTCGCTGTGACAACGGATGTTGTGAACAACGATTATGTGACCCAAGGATTGAGTAAACCACTCTTTTATTGACAATGTGGGTACGGGCTGCGGCGAACATAAAACAAAAGAAAACAAAGGATTTTCTTCTCTGCCCTCCTCCGGGGGATGGAGTGGTCTGGGTAACAACTCCATGGATGTAGCGGACATCTCGCTCCCTTGGTCGTCTGTCTCAGGGGCGTTTAGGAGCCTTCCGGGACCTCGTGCCAGGCCGTGAAGTGGGGGGCCTCAGCTTCCTGTAGGGGGCTCTATGCTGGGGCCGAGAACTGAGCTTGGGCTGTGGTGGAGTTGCCTGGGCTTTTGC
Organism: Xyrauchen texanus; assembly: GCF_025860055.1. NCBI lineage: Eukaryota > Metazoa > Chordata > Actinopteri > Cypriniformes > Catostomidae > Xyrauchen > Xyrauchen texanus. The sequence continues at coordinate 32,385,349 of NC_068311.1, forward strand.
CACTGCAGGGGATGCCCTCGGAAGAAGAAAAATGGTCGAATTCCAGATCCTTTTATAGTGGCATGCAAATTCCACTCGTCAATTCTCATTTGCCTTTTCTCAAAGATTAGAGGTGTTTGGGGCTCTCAAGAAAGACCCCTAGTGTCACTACATCAACACAACATCGAGTGAGTGACAGAAGGGGAACTGAATTATCACTAACAGATAATGAACCAAATGAACACAATGTCTGTTCTTCTTTTATTTTTGTATTTTATTGTATCACTGAAATATAGAGCAGACTGAATACATGCAGCTGAACAGCATCAGAACTCGTGAGCTTGACTGTCAATCAACTAACATGCTCTTAAAGATGAACTACATCTGTTGATTTAGTTGACAAAAACTACAGATTGACTTCTGAACTGATTGCAAACAGAGACAGAAACATGGAAGTGAGATCCAGTGTGAGTCTGACATCTAGTGAACATTATCTGTAAAACACAAACTTGTTTTGCACACACCTCTCAAACACAGAACCAGGAAACTGTGTCAACTGTTCATTTCAGGGAAACTGAAACTAAAGTGTTGTCGAGCTGTTGTACGTGTCTCTCTGTCTCAGAGTACATGCAGTAAAATGGCAGAAGCCAGTATTTCATGGGCTCATGAGCAGTTCTGCTGTTCTATCTGTCTGGATCTCCTGAAGGATCCAGTGACCATTAACTGTGGACACAGTTACTGTATGAACTGTATTACAGACTGCTGGAATCAGGATGATCTGAAGGGAGTCTACAGCTGCCCTCAGTGCAGACAAACCTTCACCACAAGACCTGCTTTAGGGAAGAATGTGGTGTTTGCTGAAATGGTGGAGAAACTGAAGAAGACGAAACTCCAAACTGCTGTTTCTGCTCACTGTTACGCTGGAGCTGGAGATGTGGAGTGTGACGTCTGTACTGGAAGAAAACACAAAGCTGTCAAGTCCTGTCTGGAGTGTCTGAACTCTTACTGTCAAGATCATCTTGAACAACATGAGAATCTCTTTCGAAATAAGAGACACAGTCTGATGGATGCTACCGGACGACTCCAGGAGATGATCTGCGGTCAACACAATAAGCTTCTGGAGGTGTTTTGTCGCACTGATCAGAAGTGTATCTGTGTGCTGTGCCCGATGGATGATCACAAAAACCACGACACTGTATCAGCTGCTGCCGAGAGGACTAAGAAACAGGTATGAACTGAAATGACATTATAAACAGGCTTCAGTCTCTGTAAGAGTTCCTAACAAGGAGCTTTTAAAATAAGTCATATGTTAGCATCCGAATTCATGTCTATGACAGTGCTCAGCTAAAATATCAGTGATCTGAAGGCTGCCATCTTTGCTCATGTGTGTTCAGTTCCAACAGATAGAAGTTCACATTTATAAAAGATCTTCAAAAACAATCTGTCACCAAAAAAAAATGTTCCAAAAAATTTCCATTGAAATGAAAAATTAATCGGCTGTTTTTTTAAGGATGTCAATATAAAACATTGGGTGTAGTTCCAGCATCTACCAGCAGGTGTTAAAACCTGCTCCACATAACTTTAAATGAATAAATCTGATTGGCAGTTGTTTTGTTTGTATCTATAAGTACATAAAAAGAAGACACAAACAACATTACATAAATACATATTGATTTGTACATAATAAATGTTCTGTGAAAATCACAATAGAACAATAAGGATTTTGTATCATATCAGATTCTAAGATTGAACTGCATGTTTGTTTGATGAACAGAGTCACTTGGAGGAGACACAGAAGAAATCCCAACAGAGAATCCAGGAGAGCGAGAAAAAGATGGAGGAGTTGAGAAGAGCTGTGGAGTCTCACAAGGTGAGTTTGAGAAGTTTGAGACTCAGTTGGGTCACAGGTTGTGTGAGGTGTCAGTAAGAGCTGATTGTAATGTGTGTGTAACAGCGCTCTGCACAGACAGCAGTGGAGGACAGTGAGAGGATCTTTACTGAACTCATGCGCTCCATTGAGAGAAGACGCTCTGAGGTGACACAGCTGATCAGAGATCAGGAAAAGGCTGCAGTGAGTCGAGCTGAAGGACTCTTGGAGCGACTGGAGCAGGAGATTGCTGATCTGAGGAGGAGAGACACTGAGCTGGAGCAGCTTTCACACACACATGATCACATCCACTTCCTGCAGGTAACACATCTCATCTTTACTATTCATCACACTGAAGCCTCATGAGAACATCAGAGAATCATTGAAATACAGAACAGATATGGTCAAAGTGTTTCTCAGATCTATTTCATTTAATCATGACAGTATAAATGTAACTGTAGTGGAGCTGATGAAGCTTTTCTGTTGTTTTTCTGTAGAGTTTTCAGTCTTTCTCTGCAGGATCTCCAGTCTTACCCAACATCACTGTCAGTTCTCTTCTGACTTTTGATGAGGTGATCAAATCTGTCTCTCAACTCAAACAACAACTGGAGGATTTCTGTGGAGAACACATGGAAAAGATATCTGAGAGAGGTAACAGATATTCATTTACTTTCAGAGATCAATTTGACAT